>NW_024580825.1:3047-4086 GCF_017639235.1 Corvus kubaryi
CATTTCCTTTCCTTCCCAGCCCATCACTGCCTTTCCTTCCCAGCCCAGCATTGTCTTTCCTTCCCAACCCAGCATTGTCTTTTCCTTCCCAACCCAGCATTGTCTTTTCCTTCCCAACCCATCATTGCCTTGGCCGGGAGGTGCCGGGAGCTCACTGTAGCCCTAAATCTGGATTTAGGGAAGGGCCCTGCTCGGCCTCACCACAAACACCTTTTGTTTCAAATCCCATCAGATCACGAGTCCATTCCTGTTTTCCCTGTGGATTTTCCTCTGGGCTTATTCCATGTGCTAACGCCCCAGTGTTCCCGGGAAAACGGGCACTTTGCAGAGTCAGAACTCCACAGAACCCGAAAGAATCGGGAATGGCAGAAGTGCGAAGGCAGCGAGGGATGGTGTGGGAAGTGCCTGTGCTCTGGGGGCCTGCAGGAGCTCATCCCAAACTGCGAGCTGGTTCTGTGCCTCAGAGCACCAAGCCTGAGGAATTCCTTCCTTTGCCAGGGCTCGTGACTGGATCCAGCCCATTTCAGAGCCCGGGACACAGGGAAGGGCACAGGTGGGGGCAGCCTCACCTTGGGGTTGTGTTGTGATACAGGAGCCACGGGAGGAGCTGGGGGAGAAGTGCCCCCGGGTTTGCTCAGGGCTTCCAGCCAGGAGCAGGCAATCCTCAGCTTCCCAGCCTGGCACTGCCCTTCCCTTCCCAATCCATCACTGCCTTTTCCTCCCTAACCCATCACTGCCCTTCCCTTCCCAGCCTGGCACTGCCTGTTCCCATTCCCGGAGGCTGTTGGATGCCGGGGGCAGCTGGGCAGGTGCCAGGGGCTGGAGGATGCTCAGGGCAGGATCCCGGGAGCCCAGCAGGAGAGGATGGCCCTGGGGACGTGCAGGTGGGGACAGGGCTGGACAGCTCCTGCAGGACAGGGACTGGGACAGGGATGGACAGCTCCTGCAGGGACTGGGACAGGGATGGACAGCTCCTGCAGGGACAGGGACATGGATGGACACCTCCTGCAGGGCCTGAAACATGGATGGACACCTCCTG
>NW_024580825.1:4096-11195 GCF_017639235.1 Corvus kubaryi
CCTGCAGGGACTGGGACAGGGATGGACACCTCCTGCAGGGACTGGGATATGGGGACAAGCTGGACACCTCCTGCAGGGACTGGGACAGCTGCCCGGACGCTCCTGGCAGCAGCGTGGAAGCTCAGAGACATCTGCTCTGTGCTGACAGCTTTAATTAAATGTAAAAAACCAATGTCCTAAAAGCCAACAGATTGGGAAATGGGGCCTGATGGGCCAAGGACAACTCTGGGAACACCAGACACTGACCTGGTGCAGACATACTGGGAGCAGGTGATTTATATCCAGCACCAAATCCCATGGAAAGCAAAGGGATATAGGACAAAAAGGACCCACTGGGGTTTTGTATGAGGGACATGAGGCTTTTGGGGCTTCTGTGGTACCACTGAAACAACAAAAACAACAATAAACCCCTCTCACATGGTTTTTAAGTGTGAGAGGGGCTGAAGCCAGGGGAGATTTTCTGATGGAACTCGGTTCCAAACAGGAATTGCTCTGAGCCCCAGAGAGTCACTGTGGGGGTGTCAGGGGCCAGGGGCTCAGTGTGTTTGATTCATGTAAAGGAGGAGCAACATCAGCACCTACAAATAAATGCTGGGGGAGAGACTCTGGAAAAGCTGAGATCTGCTCCAGCCGAGTAAATAAAGAATGAAAATATTAATAACTGGGGGTAGTTTAACAATACTTGGCCAAAGGTTCCAGGGAAAACGAGGCTTGGAAGGGAAAAAAACCAGCTGTGCTCTTTGAGGCAGGGAGGAAAGACAAAAATTGGTAGCAAAGAATGTAAATAATGAGTTAGGAGTTGTGGGTGAGTCGTTTCCAGCCTGTGGTTTGGCAGAGGGGCAGCGATTGTGCAATGAGCTGGTGGCGAGGAACTCACCTTCCCGAGGGGCTGGAGCAGCAGGAGCGGCTGAGGGAGCTGGGAAAGGGGCTCAGGCTGGAGCAAAGGAGGCTCCGGGGGGACCTTGTGGCTCTGCACAAGTCCCTGACAGGAGGGGGCAGCCGGGGGGGTCGGGCTCTGCTGGCAGGGAACAGGGACAGGAGGAGAGGGAACGGCCTCAGGCTGGGCCAGGGCAGGCTCAGGGTGGGCAGCAGCAGGAATTTCTGCATGGAAAGGGTGCTCAGGCCTTGGCAGGGGCTGCCCAGGGAGGTTTGGAGTGCCCATCCCTGGAGGTGTCCCAGGAAGGGCTGGAGGTGGCAGTCAGTGCTCTGGGCTGGGGACAAGGTGGGGATGGGCCACAGGTTGGGCTCGATGGTGTTGGGGTCTTTCCCAGCCGCGGTGGCTCTGGGATGCTCTGGGGGTACCCAGCAGGGTGCTGGGGTGCTCTGTCTGTCTCGGCAGTCCCAGCTGCACTTTGAGGCAGTTCCCCAGTTCAGACTCTGCCGGTGGCCGCTGTGTCTGGGAGCACTGGGGAGCTCCCAGGGCCCTGGCAGCGGAGCCAGGTGATGTCACTGCCTGGGGACACCGGGTTGGGGTCACCCAGGGCACAGCGTGACACAGCTGGGGGGGAAAGAGAGAGCAGAGTGGGGAAAGCTGCTTGGCTGAGCTGTAAGGAGGTGCCTGGTGCCGGTGCAGCCCAGGTCTCAGCCCGGAGGGTCATTGCTGTGGGGTTCATTTGCATCAATGATGGGGGGCTGTTGCCATAACGAGCTGATTATGAGCGCTGGAAGGTTGAGAAAACAATAAAGCCCCACCCAGAGAGGAGATGGGGAGCAATCTGTGGTGGCAGGGGGGGTTAGAACGAGATCATCTCTAACCCAATCCCATCTGAGATTCCCTGATTCCCTGAAAATTGTTTCTCTCCTTGGCCTCAGTGTAGCTGCAAAAGGAAGGGGCTTTCAAGCAGAGCGCTGCAGATTTCTGTGCCGTTAGCACTCATTTCCATGAGGAGGAAAACGTATAAAGTAGAGGGGGATGAGAAAATATTGGGAATGAAGCCAATTGAAGGGAAAATGTGCTGGGCAGAATGTCTCCACAGCAGATTTTGGAGGTCACGGTGGGCAGTAGGCTGAATGTGCATTTTGGGGGTGATTTTGTAACCAAGGATAGTGACAAGAGCCAGGAGGACCAGCAGGAGAGGCTCCCTTTGGTGGTGGGATCCTGGCTGGAAAACCCTGTGGAAGGCCAATGGAGATGGGTCAGGGACTGGGAATAGGTTTGGGAATGTGGGCAGCTGTCCAGCCAAGGACTCAAGGAATGCAGGTGTAAGGAATGGTTGGATATCTCTGAAAATACCAATCCTAGAGAAATTAAACTTAATCCTGGAGCTTTGGCAGATGGGCTCAACAGAGGACACGGAGCAGGAGCTGAAGGGAGACACCTTCAGAATAATGAATATAAAATGTGAAAATCAGAGAATTCCAGAGTGGTTTGGGTGGGACACCTCCCACTGTCCCAGGCTGCTCCCAGCCCCAATGTCCAGCCTGGCCTTGGGCACTGCCAGGGATGCAGGGGCAGCCCCACCTGCTCCGGGCAACAAAACAAGCTGTGTGTTTTTACCAGTGAATGTAAGGAAAGAATTGTTAGAACCGGTTACCCAAGGGGTGCTGGAATTTCCACCACTGAACCTTTAACACCAGGACAAGAGGGTTTTTAAATCCACTCAGAATTCCAGTCAGGCTGATGTTCCCTGTGTGATGGAAGCTCCTTTATCTCAGTGTTTCTCACTGCTTTAGGAGATACGAAAAATGCAGACACAAATGTTAGTGGAGCCTCAGAGTCAAGGATTTTGCTGGATGATCTGCTGGAGCCCCGGACCTCCATCCCTGAGGGAAACAGGGATTCGCTGCCCTCACATTTCCAGGAATAAGTGTGTGTTTCTGAAGCCACCTTCACCTGCATTCCTGCAGCCAGGCTGGGTCAGGAAGAGCAAAAATGGAAATTCTGCAGTTTCCTGCTGGTTTGGTGCATTCTGCATTCCCTGATCTCCCTGCATCCTCCTCCAGGATGCAGCTGTTGCTCTCCTCCCAGGGAACAGGGACAGGACAAGGGGAAGTGGCCTCAAGGGGAGCTCAGGGTGGACAGCAGCAGGAATTTCTGCATGGAAAGGGTGCTCAGGCCTTGGCAGGGGCGGCCCAGGGAGGTTTGGAGTGCCCATCCCTGGAGGTGTCCCAGGAAGGGCTGGAGGTGGCACTCAGTGCTCTGGGCTGGGGACAAGGTGGGGACCGGGCACAGCTTGGACTCGATGGGCTGGGAGGGCTTTTCCAACCTCAGGGATTCTGTGTCCAGGTGGGAGTTCCTTGGCTGTTAGAGAGTAATTCCCTGCAAATCATATTTGGGTTTAGGAGTCAGTTCAGTGAATACAAGTGAGAGGCTGCCCCTTTTTCTGGAATGGCAGAGTGTGTGACGAGAGCGATGATCCCTGATTGTCGTGTGTGTTTGGGAAAGCAGAGATGGTGTTTGCATGGATCCCTTTTCCTGGGAGGAGTCATCTGAAGTGCTCCATCACCACAGTGGGGTTTTGGGGTATGACGTGGCCCTTTTGCCCTGGCTCTGGGCCCACCTGACGCGAACTCCTGACATTAAATCCTTGATTTTAAAGTGTTATGGAGGTGGCTCAGCCACCCTGTGGCAGGGCTGGATGGGATTTTGGGCAGGAATTGTTCCCTGGGAGGGTGGGCAGGCCCTGGCACAGGGTGCCCAGAGCAGCTGGGGCTGCCCCTGGATCCCTGGCAGTGCCCAAGGCCAGGCTGGACATTGGGGCTTGGAGCAGCCTGGGACAGTGGGAGGTGTCCCTGCCCATGGCAGGAGCAACCTGTGCGTTTGGCTTTTCCGGGAGTGTTTTTTCCGCTGTTCCACTGCGGAGCTGGGAGCAGGAGCTGGGGGCAGGAGCTGGGGGCAGGAGCTGGGAGCAGGAGCTGGGGGCAGGAGCTGGGAGCTGTTCCTGCTGTGCTGCAGCTGCCCTGATTGTCCCTGCCAGAACAGAACTTGGCTGCATTTTGAGCTCCTTTCATGTGTTTCCATGGCAGGCGCTGGGTACGTGCACAGGGAAGGCATCTCTGCTGTGGCAGCCTGGGGGAGGGCTGCTGGTGATGTGGTGATGTGGTGATGTGGTGATGTCACCCAGCAGAAGGAACAGGGACCCCCAGTGCTGCAGTTTAATTCTGGGGGGGGTTATTTTGAATTTATTTTGAATTCTTCTTTATTCATTGATCTTGCCACGATCCTTTCCTGGTGCCCCAAGGCTGCTGCCAGCAGCTCCTTGGCAGTGATGTGAGGGACTGTGGGACATCACCCAGCGACAGGACGTGGCCACTATTGATTTAATAACCATTAACAGCCCCAAGACCTGTGTTTACAGTCATGGGGCTGGAAGTAACCCTGTGACCCAGCATTGGATGGAATCCCTCCTGTACTTCAGCAGGAGCTGAGCCCTGGGTTTAATCCTTAGGCTGAAGCCAAACAAATTCCAGTTAGGAATCTTCTCCTTCCAATCCAGATAGAGATGGAATAAACAACCAAGGGAAGCTGGTGTAACTTTCCTCTTTGATGCCGTAAATCCATTGGAAGTGTCCCTGCCCGTGGAAGGGGCTTGGAGCAAGATGGGTCTTTAAGGCCCCCTCCAACCCAGCCCTTTCTGGGCCTGGGTGATTCTGTTACTCAAACCTCCTGAAATCGGGCTTTAGACAAACCTAAAGCACTTCTCAGGGCTGGAGGAAGTGGGTGGGATTTAGGTTTTTATTTGGTTGGTTGGTGTGTGCCAGAGGCCACATTTCATGGTGCAGTAATCTCTATTATAGTGGCAATTCATGAATCATTTCTTAATTTACTGGAAGGAATCCTTCCCCGTGCAGGTGGGCAGGCTCTGGCACAGGGTGCCCAGAGCAGCTGGGGCTGCCCCTGGATCCCTGGCAGTGCTCAAGGCCAGGCTGGACATTGGGGCTGGGAGCAGCCTGGGACAGTGGGAGGTGTCCCTGCCCATGGCAGGGGTGGGATGGGATGGGTTCAAGAGAACCACGATATTCCTGCCCTAAGCCCCAGCATTTCCAGCTCAGGGTGGTGCTTTCTTTGGTGTGGTTGCATTTCCCTTGAAATGCTGGGTTTGGATGAGTAAGTTTTGTACTTTTATATGAATTTATTTTTTATGAATTTATTTTATATGAATTTATTTTATATGAGTTTATTTTATATTAGCTTGTTCAAGGGGAGGGATGGAGTGAAATATAATCAGGTGGTCAGTCACAGGTTGGACTCGATGAGCTTGGGGGTCTTTTCCCACCTAAGTCATTCTGTGATCCTCTTTTTCTTTGTTTGTTTGTTAAAGAACTTCTCCTAGGCGGCTGTGGGCTGGTGCCTCCTCCCTCCAACAGAGCGAAATGGGGTATTTTTAAAAAACCTTTAAAAATAATTAAAACTTAAAAATAATTAAAATTAAAACTAAAAAAAAATTAAAACTAAAAAATAAAGATGAAAAATAATTTTTAAAAACCAATAACATTAAAAAACTATTTTAAGAACCCCTCAGGCCTTTGTTGTGGGACAGTTCGGCCCCGGCAGCCCGGAGCAGCCCGGGAGCATTTTCTGGGATGCGCTCCCGGTGCCCGGGAGATGCGCGGTCACGTGGCGGCCCCGTTGCCGTGGAGACGGCGCCGTGCGCGCATCCCTCGGGATGGAGCCGCGGGCCGGGACGAGCGGGCGGGCACCGGGCGGCCGCCGCCGCGCAGGTTGGTGCTCCGGGGCTCCTCCGGTGCGTCCCGGTCCGTGTCGGGTCCCGGGAGCTGCGGGAGCGGCGAGAGAGGTGCGGGAGCGGGGCCGGCCCGCAGCGGGGTCTGGCTGCTGGGAACAGCTCCCGGAGCCGCGGGCAGCCGCTCCCGGAGCTTTGTGGGATCGGCTCCGAGGGATGCAGGAGGATCGGCTCGGACGGGAGTACAGGAACAGCTTGGAGGGACAGAGGAGCCATCCGGAAAGGGATGCGGGAGAGCCGGGAGAGGGGTGGAGGGGCTGCTCGGGGGGGAGGATGAAGGATCAGCTCGGAGAGGACGCGGGAGCCCCTTGGAGAGGGGCGCAGGAGCAGCTTGGGCAGGGATGTGCTCGGGGTGTGCTCGGGGTGTCTGGCTGGGCAGCCTGGCACAGGGAACACCCCAAACGTTCCCTTCCTCTCCTCCCTGTGAGTCAGCTCAGAGCAGGACAGAACAAAGTCCTTGGGAAGTCTCATCCCGTGCCTTGTTTAGCAGGGGTTGTTGTGGGTCCAGCCTCCGTTCCCACCGGGCATTCCCGAGGGAAGCAGCCGGCTTTGGCAGGACACCTTGTGAGTGTTGTACAGATTGCAGAGGAGCCGAAGGCTCAGTAACCTCTGGCCAGGTGCTGCTGCTCCATTTCCCAGCTGGAAGAGCAGCCGGCAGAGGCAGCTGCTCCGAGCCTTGCTGGGATGTGGCACTCGCAGGAATGGGCTGTTATATAAAAACCAGCAGAGGTTTCGCGGTAAAACTGCTCAGAAACTCTACAGTCTGTGCAATAAATTGTATTTATCATCACCAGCTGTTGCTGTAGTCCCCAGGGATTGATTTCTCTCCGTTCTCATCTGTAAAATCCCAATTATCTGTTTATATTCTCAGGTTTGTGATTGGTTTTTAACTTCTCGTTGTGTTTATTTCTGACAACCTGAACAGAATCACCTTCAACTCTTTTTAAAATTACTACAAACCCTGTAAAATTAACATTGAAATTTGTCATTCCTGCTGCTAAAATCCCCTCAATTTGCAGTTTTCCAGAGGACAGAGCACAGAGATCAATCCCTGAGTCTCCTGCCCAGGCACATGGAACGAGGCAGGTAGAGAGGCGCTGTCAGATCCGAACATGTTTGAACTGTTTCCCTTTGGCAAAAATTTAGGCTGCTATTTTTGGATTAGACGTTTTTAACCTACATTGTTGGTGGATTAGAAGTTGTTTGATTTTCTCGGGGTGGCTTTGGGCTCCTTTGCTCCTGAGTGGCATCAGGAGCACCAGGCACAGGAAAAAGGGGCTGGAGCAGCTCCATGGAGGCACGTGGGGAGCTCAGAACTGAACTGGGCACGAGCCCAGGTGTGCCCAGGGGGGCAAGAGGCCACTGGCCCCTGGGCTGTGCCAGCTCTGGGCTGGCAGCAGGGCCAGGGCAGTGCCCGT
>NW_024580826.1:0-10348 GCF_017639235.1 Corvus kubaryi
ACTGACCACTGCGATGACCCCTGCACTGACCACTGCACTGACCACTGGGATGACCACCGCGATGGCCACTGTGATGGCCACTGCGATGACCACTGGATGACCACGGCGATGGCCACTGCGATGACCACTGCGATGGCCACTGGGATGGCCACTGGGATGGCCACTGGGATGACCCCTCACTCCCACCCCTCCCTGAGCTTGACCACCAGCCCAGAGTGACCACTCCAACCTTCGTCCCACCTTGGTGGTCCTCGTCCTGGGATCCTCCACTGACCAGGACCTGGCCAAACACTGACCACTGCACTGACCCCTCACTCCCACCCCTCTCTGAGCTTGACCACCAGCCCAGAGTGACCACTCCAACCTTCATCCCACCTTGGTCACCCTCCTCGGGACGTTCCTCCTCCTGGGATCCTCAACAAAGCCACTGACCAGGACCTGGCCAAGCACTGACCACTGGGATGTTCCACCACTCCCACCCCTCCCTGCGCTTGACCACCAGCCCAGAGTGACCCCTCCAAGTCCCTCAACCTTCATCCCACCTTGGTGGTCCTCAACAAAGCCACTGACCAAGACCTGGCCAAGCACTGACCACTGCGATGACCACTGGGATGTTCCACCACTCCCACCCCTCCCCGCGCTTGACCACCAGCTCAGAGTGACCCCTCCAACCGCCCCCTCCCCCACCCCACCTTGGTGGTCCTCCTGAGGCTCCTGAGGATGTTCCTCCTGCGGGGGTCCTCTCCGTCGGCCGTCTCGTAGGCGATGACCGCGTTGTCCCCCTTGTAGCCGCCCTGCGAGCCCGGCTCCTCGTCCTTCTTGCGGCCGGGCCCCAGCTCGTCGTCGCTGCCCACGCTCAGGCCGGGCCGGTAGCTGGCGAAGCGGCCGAGCCGCGCGCACCGCGCCCGGTATAGCACCGGCTTGGTGACGGCCGGCACCTTGCGGCCGCGCTCCAAGGAGCTGGTGTCCATCTCGCTGTCCGAGCCGTTGCCGCTGCCGTTGGACTGCGCCTTGTTGATGTTGCGGATGGTGATGATCTTGCCCTGGGTGCTGTCGTGCGGCACCGAGTAGATGTTCTCCTCCTCGATGCGCGGCTTCACCACCGCGTCCATGGGCTCGGCGTAGTCGGACGGGTCGAAGCAGTCCGGCGGCAGCCACGCCGACGACACCGAGCGCCGCTGACCGTCGCGGTGGCCTCCTTGCTCCAGGTAGGCCAAGTCGCCCTTGATGTCGAAGTGCACCGGCGGCTTCGGCTTGACCGGCGGCGGGACCTTGTTGTTGAGCTTGCTCTCGAAGCTGCTCATGACCGAGATGAAGGACAGGCCGTCGTTGCCCTCCAGCTCCATGGACAGCTTGGAGTGGTCCTTGGGCAGCGCGGGCACGGCCGGCTCCTCGCGGAAGGGGCTGTAGCCGGGCAGCGGCTCGGCGTCCTCCTCGGAGTCGGGCAGGTTGGAGTTGCAGAGCGGCGAGCCGGCGCGCGGCGAGTTGAAGACGTCCTCGCCGGTGCTGCAGGCCTCGGCGGCGTTGTCGTACATGTGGGTGGCCTCGATGATGTTCTTCTTGTCCAGCGCGTCCTTGAAGAAGGGCTGGAAGACGTCCAGCTTGGGCTGGGGCTGCCCGCAGGGCAGGGCAGCGAAGCGGCCCTCGATCTCCTGCGCGATCTCCTCGCCCTCGCCCAGCTGCTCGCGGCTCACGTCGTTGTCCAGCAGGTCGGCCGAGCCGTCGGCCAAGGCCACCAGCTGCACGGGCACGATGTCCTGCACGTCGCCCAGGAAGGCCCTGAGGGTGGCCAGCGACGCCTTGCGCTTGGCCGCGTAGAAGACGATGTAGCCGTGCACCAGGCGGCTCTTGCGCAGCCCGAAGGACGCGTGGTAGGACAGCAGCGACAGCTCCACGCGCCGCCGCTGCGGCCCCACGCTCAGCTCCAGCAGCACCGCGCCCGCGCCGCCCGCCGCCGGCCGGCACGTCTGCGCCTGCAGGATGGGCAGCAGCACGTCGTCGGCGCTCACCGGGTCGCCGCACATCAGGCACATGACGATGCGCAGGTCAGCGTCCGCCGCGTCCTTCAGGCCCGACGTGGAGCTGACCAGGTTGAGGTTCCGCTTGGAGTCCAGCAGCCCCTTGAGGACCTGGCTGATCTGCTTCTCGTTGATGTTGCGGCCGTAGCCGATGCCGGCCGAGGCCGGGTCCAGGAAGACGCACTGCAGCTTGCTGGCGATCTGCTGGCCCTGCTGGATGAGGCTCTGCAGGGTCTCGCCGCTGGCGTCGCCGCGCTTGTTGACCAGGATGAGGGTCAGCGGCAGCTGCGCCAGGTGGTTGTCGCGGCGGCCGATGGTGGACTCGCGGCTCTTCTCGATGCTCTCCACCACATAGGACAAGGACTCCTTGGAGTTGTAGAGGCACAGGCAGCCGTGCGGCTGGAAGGTGGGCGTCTGGAAGGCGTTGACCGGCAGCCGCACGTTGCCCTCGATGGGCCGCAGCGACAGCTCGTACATCTTGCCCTCGATGACGTACTTGTCGTCGTTGGTGCACAGCGCCCGGATCTCGTTGGCCAGCTCGCGGGCCAGCCCATCCTTGCCCAGGATGACCAGGTTGATGCGGTCGATGTTGGAATCCAGCAGAGGGTTCTTCTGGTGCCGCTCGGCCGGCTGGATGAAGCGCGAGCCCAGCAGCTGCTCCACGCGGGCGTCCACGCAGGCGGCGCAGCTGGGACACGTCTCCTTGGTGGGGTGGTAGACGAAGTGGATGTGCTTCAGGATGAGGGCGTCGCGCTCGGCCTGCAGCTTCTGCAGCGCCTTGAAGCGCTGCTCCTCGCCCAGCACCTCCTGGATGACGCCCATCTTCTCCTTGCTGGGCTTGGCGTCCAGCTCCAGCTCGTAGAAGAGCTCCGAGTACTCCAGCAGCAGCTCCTGGAAGTCCTCCTTGGCCTTGTCGATGAGCTGCTTCTGGTGCTTGCCGTAGATGTCCATGTAGACGGACTCCTCCAGCCACAGGTAGAAGTCCTCGTTCATGATGAAGCTCCGCGCCTCTTCCCAGGGCTTGCCGGGCGTGACGAAGGGCGAGGTCTCCAGGTTCTCGCGGAACGCCCTCCTCATCTCCGCCCGCTTGCGCTCGTTGCGCAGCTTCTCCAGGTGGGCCTCGTAGAGCTGCTCGGCCGCCGGCGTCTCCAGCAGGTCGAAGGGGATGCGCTCATTGTCCACGTTGTCCACGTGGCTCGTGGCGTCCCACGGCGTCTCCTCCAGCACCACGAACCACTTGAGGAAGTCGGGCTTGGCCTCCAGGAGCTTCTCGGCCTTGGCGCGGCTCAAGTGGTCGATCTCGTCCAGGTCGGGCACCAGAGCGTCCAGGGCCTGGGGCAGCAGGGCCAGGTACATCTTCCGCCGGCGTTCGATGTGCTCCTGCTTGAGGCGCTGCACGTGCTGCAGGAAGAGCTTCTTGGCCTTCTGGGTGCCCTCCAAGTAGACGTAGTCCTGGTACTCGGGCGCCGGCTGCATCTTGCGGCTGACGTTGGGCCACGCCTCGTTGTGGCTCTTGACGATGCGGCTGACGAGCCACTCGTACTTGTCCTTGGCGGCGGCGATCTGCTGGCTCTGCTGCTTGAGCGCCTCGAAGTAAGGGATGATCTTGGCCTTGCCCCGGCTCTTGTCCACCAGCTGCACCAAGGTGCTGAAGGCCAGGTCCACGTTGACGTTGGAGCGCGCCGACGTCTCCACCACCTGCAGGTTCTTCTTGCTGAGGGCGAAGGCGTGGGCGTCGCGGATGTAGCGCTCCACGCCTTCGTCGCACTTGGTCAGCACCACCACGATGGGCTTCTTGGTCTTGGCCAACTGGTTGTAGAGGTTGGACACGAACTTGAGCTGCTCGTCGAAGTTGCGGTTCATGCCGCGGCTGACGTCCACGCACAACAAGAAGCCGTCCACCGGCAGCTTCCCGTCCGGCATCTGCTTCTGCTCGAAGTCCTGCTCCAAGCCCAGCTGGTCGGTGCAGAAGTACATGAGCTTCTCGGCCGACGCCAGCTTGGTGGCCGCCGCCCTCTTGATGTAGGGCTGCAAGGCCGTGCTGCGGTGGGGCTGGAAGGTCTGGTCGTCGATGAACTCCGTCTGCTCCACCACGTGGATCTTGCACTCCACGCACTCCTCCAAGGGCCGCGCCACCTCCCCCCAGTAGAGGAAGTGGTCATTGTTGACCACCCTGCCCCCAAAGTCACTGGTGCTGAGGACGGACGTGTGGTCCAAGTGGAAGTCGTCGGCGCTGGGCCGCACGAAGCGGTTGCACAGGCAGGATTTGCCGATGCCGCACTGGCCCTTCTCCTTCTCGGTGCCGGACAGTCCCACCACGCTGACGTTGTAGGTGGGCGTGCGGCCATCTTGCTTGCGGGCCATCATCATTGTCCGAGCATGGTGGCCCGGGGCCGGGCGCGCGGCGAAGGGGCGAGGAGGGCGCGGCGGGCGCGGCGCGGGGCTGGGGGGGCTCTCAGGGCAGGCGCGGCGCCGGGGCGGGGCCGCTCGGCGTTCCCATGCCGCGGGTGCCGGCACAGCTTCAGGCCGTGGCGGGCGCCGGCGTCGGGTGGCCGACGAGTCCCCCTGGAGAGGAGAGGAGGAGAAGGCGGCCGTTAGAAGGTGGGATTGGACGGAGAACGTCGCGCGCCGACGGAAGCGGGGGCACCGGGGCGGCGATGGGGCACGGGGTGAGGTCACCGGCGTTGGCTCCACGCCACCGGGAGGGTCGTGGCGGTGAGCGGGGCTCGGCCACCCAACCGAGGGTCGGTGTGGTGGACGCAACTTCTCCACCCAACTAAAGACCATCCATGATGGACACAACTGCTCCACCCAACTGAGGGTCACCATGATGGACACAACTGCTCCACCCAACTGAGGGTCACCACGATGGACACAACTGCTCCACCCAACTAAAGACCATCCATGATGGACACAACTGCTCCACCCAACTGAGGGTCATCATGATGGACGCAACTTCTCCACCCAACTAAAGACCCTCCATGATGGACACAACTTGTCCACCCAACCGAGGGTCGGTGTGGTGGACGCAACTTCTCCACCCAACTAAAGACCATCCATGATGGACACAACTGCTCTACCCAACTGAGGGTCATCATGATGGACACAACTGCTCCACCCAACTAAAGACCCTCCATGATGGACACAACTGCTCCACCCAACTGAGGGTCACCACGATGGACACAACTGCTCCACCCAACTGAGGGTCACCACGATGGACACAACTGCTCCACCCAACTAAAGACCATCCATGATGGACACAACTTGTCCACCCAACCAAGGGTCGGTGTGGTGGACAGAAGTTCCCCAACCAACCGAGGGTTGTTGTGGTGGACACAACTTCTCCACCCAACTGGACACTCCTCATGATGGATACAACTTCTCCACCCAACTAAAGACCATCCATAATGGACACAACCGCTCCACCCAACCGAGGGTTGGTGTGGTGGACACAACTTCTCCACACAACTGGACACTCATGGTGGGCCCAACTTCTCCATCACGATGGACACAACTTCTCCACCAAACTGGACACTCCTCTTCGTGGATGCAACTTCTCCACCCAACTAAAGACCACCCATGACGGACACAACTTCCCCACCCAACCAAAGACCATCCACGATGGCCTTCACCCCACCGAGGGTCGTTGTGGTGGACACAACTCCCCCAGCCAGCCGAGGGTCATCGTGGTGGACGCAACTTCTCCACCCAACTGGACACTCGTGATGGACGCAACTTCTCCACCCAACTAAAGACCGCCCGTGATGGACGCAACTTCTCCACCCAACTGAGGGTCATTGTGGTGGACAGAAGTTCCCCAACCAACAGAGGGCCCTCCATGATGGACACAACTTGTCCACCTAACTGGACACTCATGGTGGACACAACTGCTCCACCCAACCAAAGACCCTCCATGATGGACGTGACTTTTCCACCCAACTGGACACTCATGATGGACACAACTGCTCCACCATGCTGGACACAACTCCTCCACCCAACCGAGGGTCATCATGGTGGACACAACTTCTCCACCCAACAGGACACTCATGATGGACACAACTTCTCCACCATAATGGACACAACTTCTCCACCATGATGGACACTCATGATGGACACAACTCCCCCACCAAACTGGACGCTCCTCTTCGTGGACGCAACTTCTCCACCCAACTAAAGACCATCCACGATGGACACAACTCCCCCACCCAACCAAGGGTCACCATGATGGACCCAACTTCTCCACCCAACTGGACACTCATGGTGGACCCAACTTCTCCACGATGGACCCAACTTCTCCACCCAACTGGACACTCATGGTGGACCCAACTTCTCCACGATGGACCCAACTTCTCCACCCAACTGGACATTCATGGTGGACCCAATTTCTCCACTCAACTGGACACTCATGGTGGACCCAACTTCTCCACCCAACTGGACACTCATGGTGGACCCGACTTCTCCACCCACCGTGGTTGGACACTCCTCACGGTGGACCCAACTTCTCCACCCACCGTGGTGGACACTCCCATTCTCCACCTCTCCCCGCAGGACCAAGCCCAGCCCCGGCTCGACGCCGTTTTCCCGGGATCTGACGCGACCGGAGAACTTCCCGGGCCGTTCCCGCTCCGAGGGTTCCGAGCGGATCCCGGGATGGTGCTCGGACAACGATCCCGCCGCGTTTTCCGACGGCAGCCGGGAATTCCACGTTTTGATGAAATCCCATTATTTTTCAGGTGGATTCAACTCAAAAATCCCGGCCTGGATCCACCTCCCGGGAATGTTTTTCCCGGGATCAACCGAGATCCGTAAAAAGGTGGGGACTCCCAGATCCGCAAGGAATTCCCGTTTTTTTTTTTTAAATTTTGGTTTAATTTGGGATAAAACACCGGGAGAGTCCTGAAAATTCCCGGCCTTTCCACAGCCAGATCCCAAAAAAACCCCTGGATTTGCCCAATTTGGATCTTCACAGAAAACCTGGAATGGATCCTTTGGATCATCGCAAAATTCCCCCACCGAAACCAAGGAATTGCCCCTGGAATTCCCTCCCTGGGGTGGGGGAGGGGAGGAATTTTTCCCATTGATCCCAGGAATTAAAAAAACCCCTTGGAATGGATCCTTTGGAGCTCCAAAAAAACCCCCCCAAGCCTGGAATTGGGGCTTTGGGATCTTCCCAGGGATCGGGTTAAGCTTTCCTCCATCTGGATCCCGGCCTAATCCCGGGCGGCCGATGGATTATCCCGGCCAATCCAAAGGGATTTTCCCAATTTTCTACCAAAAATATCCCCCCCCCCCCCCCCCCAATCCTGATCTGGAATCAGGGCCGGCCAAAGGGAGAGGCCGGGCTGGGAATTCCCACGGAATTCAGGAGTTGGGAATGGAATTTGGTGAAAATCCGGGAGGTTTTTGGGGTTTTTTTGGAGTCCTTTCGGAAGCTGAGAATTCCCAATTTTCCTCTCCCGTCCACATTGGGGAAACGTCGGGAATTTCGGGATTTTGAGGGATTTTCCTGGAATTTTAGGACGGCTGCTCCCAAAACCAAATTCCCATTTCCTCCCCTTGGCAATCCCGCGCTGAATTCCTCCGGAATTCCAGAGGGCAATTCCAGCTTTACCTCGACACCGGGACAATCCCGACAACACCGAAACTCCCCCGAATCCCTCCGAACGACAATTCCCAAAATTCCCGCCCATCAACCCTCACCCGGATCGGCTGCAGAGATGGAAAAATCCGGCTTGAATCCCCTGAGAATTCCCGGTGGGAATTCGGGGCTGGCGGCGGCGGCGCCGGGGGGGGGGGTTCCCACCTCGTTCCCGCTGGCTTTCGCTTTTCCCTGGAATTCCCTGAGTCAGGAGTTACTGATTGACTCCAAAGTCCATCCGGGGAGGACCAGGAAGGAGGGAGCCGCTCCGTTAATTCCCACGGAATCCACGGGGGAGGGAATTTTTCTCCTTTCCCTCGGAAAAATCAATCTGGAAACCCCCCAAAAAATCCCCAAAACCCCCCCAAAAAATGGTGTTTTCCATGCTCTGATCCCGAAATTCCGGGCCCGGCTCCGGGTTGGGATTTGCCGGAGGGGAATGACCTCGGTGCCAAAGCTCTGCCCAGGTTTCATGGAATTCTCTTCCTGCTCCTGGCGTTCCCGGCCAGCGCCGGGATTTGGGAATCGCTGCTGCCGCCGTTCCCGAGTTTTGGGATGTCCCAAAGCCGCCATTCCCAAGTTTTGGGGTGTCCTAAAACAGCCATTCCCAATTTTAGGGATGCCCTGGAGCTGTTCCCGAACTCTGGGATGTCCTGGGATGCCATTCCCAAGGTTTGGGGTATCCCAGAGCCGCCATTCCCAAGTTTTGGGGTGGCCTGGGATGCTTTTCCCAACTTTTGGAGTGTCCCAAAACCACCATTCCCAACTTTTGGGATGTCCTGGAGCTGTTCCCGAACTCTGGAGCATCCCAAAGCCGCCATTCCCAACTTTTGTGTCGTCCCAGAGCCACCATTCCCAAGTTTTGGGGTATCCTAAGGGATGTCCTGGAGCTGTTCCTGAACTCTGGGATGTCCTGGGATGCTTTTCCCAAGGTTTGGGGTATCCCAGATCCGCCATTCCCAAGTTTTGGGGTATCCTGGAGCCGCCATTCCCAACTTTTAGGAAACCCTGGAGCTGCTCCTGAGTTTTGGGATGTCCCAGAGCCGCCATTCCCAAATTTTGGGCTATTCTGGGATGCTTTTCCCAACTTTTGGGGTGTCCCAAAGCCGCCATTCCCGAGTTTTGGGATGTCCTGGAGCTGTTCCTGAACTCTGGAGCATCCCAAAGCCGCCATTCCCAAGTTTTGGGCTGTTCTGGGATGCTTTTCCCAACTTTTAGAGTGTCCTGTTATGCTTTTCTCAAGTTTTGGGACACCCCAAAGCTGCCATTCCCAACTTTTGGAGTGTCCCAAAGCCGCCATTCCCAACTTTTGGGATGTCCTGGAGCTGTTCCCGAACTCTGGAGCATCCCAGAGCCGCCATTCCCAACTTTCGGGATTTCTTGGAGCTGTTTCCAAACTCTGGGATGTCCTGGAGCTGCCATTCCCAACTTTTGGGATGTCCCAAAGCCACCATTCCCAACTTTTGGGATGTCCTGGAGCCGCCATTCCCAACTTTTAGGATCCCTGGGATGCTTTTCCCAAACTCTGGAGCATCCCAGGAGCTCCCCCTGAGGCCCCAAAGCTCCGGAATGGCCGATCCTGCTCCGAATCCCACAAATCCCGACCCAAACCCCGCGGGAAGCGGGAGAAGATTCCAGGGAATGGGATAACACCCCCCTGCCCCCCCAAAAAAGATGGGAATAATCCCAAAAATCCCCCTGGCCCATCCCTAAAAACATCCCGGATGGTTTTCCATGGAAAAATCCCGGATGAGGATCCGGGATTCCCATCCCAGCTCTGGGTTTTTCCCGTGCCGATGTTCAGGAATTGTCCCGAAAAGGATGAAAAATCCGGGAATTCTGGGATCGAGGGTGAAGAATTTTGGGATTAGGGGATGGGAACGGCTCCAGGAGAATTTGGGATGAGGGGGGAATTTCCAATCCAACCAATTCCCACCCTCTGGAAAATTCCCACTTGGACAATTCCAGGGATTTTCTCCTCCCAAAATCCCCCCGAAATCTCCCTTTTTCTTCCCCCTTTATCCCGGAATTCCAGCCCTTTTCCAAAGGTTTCTTTGCCAGGTTCTTGGGATCAGGAATGGCCCCAAAAGGATCGGATTTTCCATGGATTTTTCCACCTAAAAACGGCTCCTCCTTCCCAGAGGGAACACAGGGAATTCTTTGGGATTTTCCCGCTGCTCCAAAGGGGGAAAACTCCCAGAACAACTCCCCCCAAATCTGGGAATATCCCAAATTTCTCTGCAAGCCCCAATTTCGGGATAATCCATCAGGAATCGGGAAAATCGGCACGGAAAAAAGAGGGAAAAGTCGGAAAATCCAAGGGAAGATCCCAGTTCGGAGCTCCCAACCACCGGCAAAGTCCCAAAATCAGGAATTTTGGGCCACTCGCATCCACAGGAGCCTCGGATTTGGGGAATTTGGGGAATTCTGGGGAATTTTTGGGAACTCCCGGAGGGAAAAGGGAGAAAAAAACGGGAAAAACAACGGAATTCCACCTTTTCCCCTTTAAAACCAGGAGCTTTTCCCAACTTTTCGCATCCCTCCCCACACACCCCCCACCCATCCCAAATCGCCGGAGAAAGGCGGGAATTCCCAAAAAAAAAAAAATCGGGATGGAAGCAGCGATTCCTAAAAAAAAAAAAAAAAAAAAAAAAATCCTAAAAACCCACCAAAATTCCTCTGGAAAAAAAAA
>NW_024580827.1:0-13451 GCF_017639235.1 Corvus kubaryi
CCCCCCCGGGCCCTGGGAGGTGTCACTGGGGGTGACACTCCCACGGGAGAACAAGGCAGTTCTTCATCTTCCATTTTTGCCCGATGTCGCCCCTTTTTTTCCCCGTTTCTCTCCCTCCCCCAGGCAGCCTCGGCCGGGTGACCCTGCTGGAGCGGAACCCAGGGAGAGGCTCCTCTGGGGGGACCACCCCCGCCATGGAGCCCCCCGCCCGCGCCTGCTCCTGCGGCTCCCCGGCCTCTGACAGCGAGGCCGAGGCCGGCAGCTCCCCGCGGAGCCCCCCCAAACCTGAGCGCGGCCGCAAGCGCCCGGGGGGGCTGGACCGAGCAGACCCTGAATCGCCGCCATCACCCCGCGGGGGGAAGCGTCCGCGGAAAGGAGAGGGGGGGGATGCCCCTCCCAACGACGGCGATCGCCTCTTCGCCCAAAAAGTGAGTTTTTTGGCAGAAAACGAAGGGGCACCCCCAAAGATGGGAGGTGGGGGAGGGCTTGGTCCCCTAAAAAGATGCCTGGGTGTGCCTCAGTTTCCCCACGTGAAACGAGCGGGTGGGGATGAGCAGGATTCGGGGGCTGAGAGGGCAGTGCGTGGGGGGTGAGGGGGGATAAGAGGGTTGGGGGGTGCAGCCCAGTCACCCCCTCCTGCCCTTCCTCGCAGTGCCGGGAGCTCCGGGGCTTCATCCGGCCGCTGGCGGAGCTGCTGGAGGGGCTGCGCCGGGGCCGCTATGACAGAGGTGGGTGCCCCCCGCCCCCCCCATATTCCCCCCAGACACCCCTTTTCCCCTACGGAGAATTCACGTAATTTTGGGACTCCCCAGGGCTGAGCAGCTTCCAACAGAGCGTGGCCATGGACCGGCTTCAGCGGATCATCGGGGTCCTGCAGAAGCCAGAAATGGGGTGAGTGTGCCCCAGACGTCCCCGGGGGTGGGCACAGGGACACCCCCGTGGCTGCCCCCCCGCAGAGGGTGACAGGAGCTCTCTCTCCGCAGTGCCCGGTACCTGGGGACGCTGCTGCAGGTGGAGGCAATGCTGCGGCTCTGGTTCCCCCACGTCGCCCCCAAACCCGCGCTGGACCCGGCCCCCTCCGCGGCTCCCCCCCGCCGCCGCCCCCCCGCCGGCCCCCCCGGGGCTCCCCGGTGCTGCCGCCTGCCCGGGGACCTCCCCGGGGACCTCGCCCTCGCCGGCCCCGTGGGGATGGCGGGGTCGTTAAAGCAGCGGGGGTCGCCCCAGAGCCAGGCCAGGACCCCGGAGTCCCCCCCGGCGCCGGACGTGTCGCCCCCCCCCCCGCTCGGGGGGGGGGGAAAATTTCTTCTGCATTTCTTGGTTTTGCCTTTTTTGATTGTTTTTTTTTTACCGGTGGTCAGTGAGACCCGCGGGCGGGCGGGACTGACCGGGGGAGGCCCCGAACCCCCCCAGAAGCCCCAACCCCGGGGCGGCCGCGTGCCTTGGCCAGAGCGGAGCCCCCTCCCCGCGGGGGCTGGGCCCACCCGGGCTTGTGCCTTCCCCCGCGGCGTGGGGCTGGGGGCGTGCATGGCCCCCCCAGAGCGCTGGTGGGCGGCTGAGGGCTGCGGACCCCGAGGGGTGGCGGCTGTCGGGGGCTGCGGCCCTCCCAGGCGGGGCCGTCCCACGGCCGGCCACGATGGAAGCAATAAACGCCGCGGGAGCGGCCGGGGCCACCCGGTGTCGTGTCCTCTGTGCCTTGGGAGGGCGGGGGGTGGGTTCCTGTCCCCGGGGGGCTCAGAGCAGCCCCCAGCCCTTGGCGCTACTTCGTCCCCCTCCGCTGCGGGACCCCGAGGGCGCACGGTGCCTCTAGTCCCGGCTACGGCCGGGGCCGGCAGGAGGGAGAGGCCCGGGGCCCGCACGGGGCCCGCTCAGAGCCCGCGTGTCCCCCCCGGTGCCGCTGCCCCGAACCCCGGCCCTGCCCCGCCGGAAGTCCCGGCGGACCGGAAGTCCCTCCCGCCGGAAGTTCCGCCATCAGCCGCCTCGGGTCCGGGCGCGGAGCGGCCGCGGCTTCACCGGGGTCAGTTGGGGACAGGACCGGGACCAGGGCCGCGACTCTTCGGCCGGGGCCCTACCGGGAGCGGTCTGACCAGGACCAGCCGGGGGCGGGGGGAGCCGGAGGGCAGGGGCAGCGCCCCGCCAAGACCGTTCGTGGGGCAGGGGATCCTCGCTGTGTTCCCTTGGGGCTCTGCGGGGCGGACCGGGCCCTCCGCGTCCCCGGGAGCGGGGTGGGAAGGACCGGCCCTTCTCTGTCCCGGGGGTTCCCTTCCCGCCGTGTCCCGGGGAGGGGGCAGGAGGGACTGGCTCCTCGGAGCGCCGGGGCCGCCCGGTCCCAGCCGCCCCGTCCCGCAGCAGTGCGGCCATGGCGAACCACCTGCGCTTCGTGGGCCGCACCGTGATGGTGCAGAGCGGCAACGTGGAGGCGGCGTACGGCGTCCTCAACAGGTGAGGAGCGGGGGGAACCGCGGCGCCGGGCGGCGTTTGGGCCCGGAGGGGCCCCAGTTCCTTCACGCACTGGGTTCAGAACCGGGATTTCCTGAGCGGGAGGTAACGGGAGGGTCATGCCGGGCTTTTCTCGTCAGCTCCACGTCCTGCCGCCCCCTCTGATGTGGGTGTCACTAGAGTGAAATACAGGAATAACCGAGCCCAGAACCAGGCGAGGGCAGCGCTATTCCGTGGAAAGCGGAGGAGGAGATGATCCCACGGCTGAGCTGAGTGCTCCCGCACACACCTTCGTTAGTCCCAACTTAGCGGGGGCGATTCCTTCCCCTCCTCACTCTCCTCACGGATGGACGGCGAGGAGAACGAGACGATGGCGCTCGTGGGGACCGAGCTGTGCCCAGTGTTCGCAGCGTGCGGTGGTTCTTCCTCCCTCCTCGCACATCCAGAACCTTTCCTGCCGCTGTCACCGTTCTCTCCCTTCCCGCAGGATCCTGGCGCAGGACGGCGTGGCCGAGGCCGTGCGGCGCTCCCGGTACTACGAGAAGCCGAGCCGGGCGCGGCGGCGGCGCGCGTTCGAGGCGTGCCGGCGGGTGTACTGCACCGAGATGGCGCGCAAGATCGCCTTCCTGGCGCGGAGCAGCCGGCAGGACCCGTGGCTGGGCTGCTGAGGGGAGCCGGCCCCAATAAAGCCCTGTCGCTCTGATGCCCGTTAATTGAGTTTGGTTATTGCGGCGCGGGGGATGGGGGGGGGCGGGGGGGGGGCCGAGCGCGCGCGCCCCGGGACCCCTCCTTCCCGGCGCCCCGCGCGCGCCGCGCACGCGCCGCGCGCCCATTTCCGCTTCCGCCCCGACGCGCCGTCACCGTCAGGGGCCGCCGGGCCGGGACCGGGACCGGGGTGAGGGAACGGGGCCGGCGAGGAAAAACAGGACTCCCTCCGAGGGCGTGGAGGGGACGGAGAAAGCGGGCGGGCTGCCGGGAGGGAGGCGGTGGCGGAGGTGGCCCCGGGCCCGGCCCGCGCGGAGCCGCTCGCCCGGCGCGCCGCGCTGAGGGGGCCGGGCCGGGCCCCGGCCGCAGCAGCTCGGCGGGGGCTGTGGGCCCTGCGGGGCCGCTGAGGTGCGCGGGACCGGGGTCGGCGGGAGCCCCGTGTTTCTGTCCGTCCGTCCGTCCGAGGCCGAACGAGGCGGCGGAACCCCGGCGCGGTCGGGCGGTGCTCGGGTACGCGTTCAGTGATACTGAGGGGGGTTACGGGGCTCGTGTCCCCCCGGGCCCTCGGAGCGCTGCGGCTGCTGGAGCTGCTCCCCACGGGCACGGCTCTGCGCTCCCGGGCTTCCCAGGGAAGCAGCCGTAAAGCTGCTGCATCTCCTGCCGCTCATGCTGGAGCTCAGGTCGGGTGGAGGCTGAGCCGGCTCTAATTCCACGAGTTTTGTGGTTCATTACGGAGCTATTGATGCGTCGGGGCCGTAATTTGTTAGTTCTGCTTGTCCTGAGCCTCTGCTGTACAGTTTCTTGGGGGAAACGCCAGGATCCGGGTTTGTGCTCTATTTGGACCTGCCTCCGAGGAAGCTGCCAGGAAAAGTAGAACCCGCGGAGGTTTCCAGGTTCTGGAGGGAGCCCGGGCCCTGCAGGAAGCAGCAGTCACCTCCTGGACTGCTCATGGACCTGAAATTCAGGGGATCTGTGTTAGGACTGACCCCCGGGGCCCCGTTCCCAGGTCCAAGAAGGATAACTGAACCCTAGGATCCCATTCCCAGTGCCAGGAAGGACTCCTGGAGAGGGACCACCATGGCTGAGCTCATCCCTAAGGAGATTTTCCCCGCGGTTCCCAGATCCGATTAGGGCCTGGAGCCAGTTAAAAGCAGCTGCAGCCACAGCCCAGTCTGTGAGCGCTGCAGGATGTGAGGGGATGCGAGTGCCAGGAAGCAGCCCGGGTTTGGGGCTGCACGCCGGGGAAGGGGCTCAGACTGGTGTGTGCCCCTGACACAGGGTCAGTGGGAGCGGCAGGTTCTCCTGTGCCACGTGTTCCACTCGCAGGGCATCTCTCTTCCCAAACCACAGAGCAACCCCACGGAGGGATCTGGCTTGGAGGCCTTTATGCCTGGCCTGGCAGCATGGAGAGATGTGGGGAGCTCGGGGAGGGGCTGTCCCGAGAGCAGACATTCCTGGGCTGTTTCTGGAAGCACAGGAGCGCTGCGGAGCGTCCGTCCGGGATCCGCGAGGGAACGCGTGTGGGATGCAGCAGGTCCAGGGTCCCCTTGCGGGGTCAGGACCTTCCTCCTCGTGGGGCTCGGCTCGTTTTAGCCCAAGGTTTAAAAACAAGGGAGCACAAACGGTTTCCAGGAGCTTTTCCCACCCGTGGACGTGATCCTGAGGGAGGAGGGCACGGAGGTGACGATGCCCCAGGACCCTGTTTTATGGCCTGTGTCTCCTTGCAGGTCCGAGCCGGGGGGTTCCGCTCAGCCCCGGGCAGAGATGTCGCTGTCCAAGCGGGAGCTGGACGAGCTGAAGCCATGGATCGAGAAGACGGTGAAGCGCGTGCTGGGCTTCTCGGAGCCCACCGTGGTCACCGCGGCGCTCAACTGCGTCGGGAAGGGCATGGACAAGAAGAAAGCGGCCGGTACGTCCCGTGGGGGGTCCCGAGCTGGGTTTGTGAAGCGGCCCAAGCCTTCCCAGGGTGGAGGGGCAGGGGCACAGGGCAATTCTCTCAGCCTCCGTGAGGTGAGTATGGGCAAATCCACCAGATGAGACGCAATGGGCAGCCTTGGAACACGTTACAAAATCCAGTAAGTGAAAACGAATTCCTTGTTAAGGAATTGGAAACGGTAATTTAACCAGGGTGCTTTTTCTGCCCATTACAGCCCTACTTTGCTTCTGCCTGAGGCCCGGACTCCCTTAATGCCTTGGTTTAAAGCTCCTGACAACAGGATCCACAGATCCCAGAGGCTTCCAGAGCCTCAGAGGCCTCCCTGTGTTTGTAGAGTTGAATCACATTTAAGTGTTCTACAGCTTCCAAGGAATCTCTGTGTATTCTCCATCTTCCTGCTCACCCCAAGTTCACAATTCTGCACTGATAGGATTTTCCTCTTTTCCAGACCACCTGAAACCCTTCCTGGATGATTCCACCCTGCGATTTGTAGACAAGCTTTTTGAGGCAGTGGAAGAAGGACGAAGCTCTCGGCACTCCAAATCCAACAGCGACCGGACCCGGAAGCGGGAGCTAAAGGTGATTATTGCTTATTGATTGGTTTTTCCTGTGGTTGGGTGGCCTGGAGGCAGCACTGGTGCTCTGGCACACTCTCCTCTTCCAGAGAGGTACAGCTTGGAACGTTCAAGAGAAATGACTCCTCTCCGTGATGAAGTGTGGGAGCCTTTACCTTGCGGTTCTCTTTCCCAAAGCGAGGTGGAAGCCTGGCTTTGGCTTTCTGTTAGGCTGGCGGAGCGAATCCACAGGGGTGCATCTCCCTTCTCCTCGGTGCTCCTTCTGCTTGTGTTTTCATTTGGAGCCTGGGAGAGCTGCTCCCAGCGCGTTCCCATCGCTCTCTGCCCCGCGTGTGGCTCCGTGGTGGATGGTCTGGTGGGTTTTCATTCCCTTTCTCCACCCAGAATCAACCATAGGTGGTTTTTGGCAGCTCCTGTCCTAGCACAGGGTTGATTCCAGCTGGGATTCCGTAGCTCTGGTGTTTCTCCCTTGTCTGGGATGGTGCAAGGCTTGTGCATCCAAAGCTGTTTTCACTTCCTTTCTTCTCTTGAGGACTTTGCTCACCATCCTCTAGAATTGCATTTTCCCATCGCTCTGCTGAGCCTGACAGGCCCTTTCCGTGCTGCTCCTACTCAGTGATTTGCCTTTCACTCTTCCTGAGGTTCCTATTTTACGGCAGTCTGGCTTTCCCTGACACTTGTGGTCAGCACTGAACCTCGGAGAGCCACAACGATCCCATTCAGGATCTGGATCTCTTTGGGAGCGCTGGGACAAGCTGCCTGCGCTCCCTGTTTCCCACCAGGAACTTGCTTTTCTTCCCTCCGTGGCAGTGGGTGCTGGGCTGGTCCCCGGGGCTGTGGGAATGCGAGGGTCGAGCAGGGCTGGAGGTCCAGCTGCTCCCCTGGGCCAGCTCGGGGGCACGGCACAGGTGGGGACATTGGCAGTGCCATCACGTGATGGTGGCAGGAGCGTGGTGACAGCCCGGTGGGGTGGCTGGAGAGCAAGCGCTGGCAGAGGGATCTGGTGCTGGCAGAAGGGATCTGGTGCTGGCAGAAGGGATCTGGTGCTGGCAGCAGGAGCAGAGCTGGGGGTGCAGCAGGGGACCCTTCCCCAGTGAAGCCGCAGGGGTGCCTGGCCTGAGCCAGAGGCTGGGCAGCAGCAGCAGAAGCTGATCCTTCTTGTCTTGGCTCCTGGCGTGGAGAGGGGTGTCCCTCCTGCCAAATCCTCACTCTTCTCTCTGGAATCACATTTCTTGGAACTTCTCCATCACGCTCTGGGTCTGTCCAGACCCTGCAGGAGCACAGACCGGTCTCTGAGGTGGTCAGGTCATGGCAGCACTTGCAGACTGACTGACCCTGCCCCAGCGCAGGCTGTGGAGAGGAATTTGTCCTGGCACACGTAGATCCCATAGCGTCGGGCAGTGATGGTTCCCAGCGCCACTTGCCGTGCCGCTTCCCACTCCTCGGTTCGCTCTGGGGTAGGTCATGGCTTGGGAAGGTCAGGAACTGAACGCAAAGTTTCCACACTTTATACTATGGGCAAGTCCTTTCTCTTGAACTTGTAGGTTTTCCAAGAAGTACCTGTGTGGCTGAGGAAGTGTCCTTGTAGGATATGAACCGTTGTAGTGAAGAAGGGATTGCAACTAACGCTTACAACCGGTGTGTATATTTTCTTTTCAAATAACACCTTGACACACACACTACAGTACCCACCACACGGACAGATCCAGGTTTCCATGCACAAACCAGGCACTGACGATGGAATCCACGGCCGCAGCCACATGTGCTGGGCTGGGCCTGACCAGAGCTCTGTGGAAAACGTACCGTGCCTTTTGTTTGGTGACCTGATGCTGCTGAAAGCCCATCAGCAGGCTTGTTGCTCCATGTGCTCTCTGAGCTGTGCTTCTCTGGAGTGGCTCTGGCCTTGGGTCTGGGCTGGAGTGTGAGGGAATGCTGCAGGTGTCCCAATCCTCCCCGGCTCCAGGGCTGCATCCTCCTTCTGGGAGGGCTGCATGGTAGGACAGCGCAGATTCCTTCACCAAACCCTCTGAAGTTGGTGGAAGACGTGGAAATGTTTTTATCCCAGTCAGGTCAGCTCTGGGCAGGCTTTTTCTATCTTTCTATGTCGCTGAAACCTTAAATCCGGGCAGGCTTTTTCCATCTTTCCATGTTGCTGAGACCTGAAATCTCCCCAGTGCCAGTCCCCCGCTCTGAGCACCCGAGGGAGCGGTGGCGGCCGTTGCGCAGGCGCATCCCTGCGATGTCTCCTGCCCTTCACGTTCTTGCATGGACGTCATTGGTGTTTCTCTGGTGGAGGACCAGGGCCCAGGCTCAGCGTGGGCTCAGCCTGCACGTGCTGCCCCGGAATTCTGCTGAACGGAGCCGGAGCTGAGACATGCTGCTGGTTTCTTGTCTCAAATCGTGCTCTGGGAGGAGAATGCTCCATTCTAACCACAGCTTTCTTCTCTTTCTTTACATCAGGATGTGTTTGGTGATGACTCGGAGGTGTCCAAGGAATCCTCTGGCGTCAAGAAGCGGCGCATCCCCCGGTTCGAGGAGGTTGAGGATGAGCCTGAAGTCATTCCAGGCCCGCCGTCGGAGAGCCCAGGGATGCTGACTAAGCTCCAGGTCAGTCTAGCTGGGCCCTGTCCCAACACGGTGTAGAGTTTATCCTAACTTGTATCCCAAACAGAGGAATCATATCCCAATGGCAAAGAAAAACTCACTGTCTGCTTTCCCACAGATCAAACAGATGATGGAGGCAGCCACCCGGCAGATTGAAGAGAGGAAAAAGCAGCTGAGTTTCATCAGTCCTCCGACACCACAGGTACCTGCTGGAGGCCTTGGGCAAATCCCGTATGTCCCTGGTCCTTGTTTCAGCTGTGAGACGTTGGCCTGGGTGTGCTGGAACAAAACTTCCTTCTCTGTCAACAGCCCAAAATTTCTTCTTCGTCCCAATCGGAACGGCTCCCCATCGGCAACACGATCCAGCCCTCGCAGGCAGCCACGTTCATGAACGATGCCATCGAGAAGGCCAGGAAAGCTGCGGAGCTGCAGGCCCGGATCCAGGCTCAGCTGGCCCTGAAACCAGGGCTCATCGGCAACGCCAACATGGTGGGGCTGGCCAACCTGCACGCCATGGGCATCGCGCCGCCGTGAGTACCCGATGGGGCGGACGCCGGAACGCCGGGCAGGGGCTGGCCAAGGGTTCCTCTGGTGCTGTTGGGTCCCCAGCAATGCTTTAACCGCTGCTGAAGGAACCAATTTTATATTAAGGAGGTGAAATGGAGGTTCCTCCTCCCTTGGCCAAGATTCCCAGCTTGTGCACGCAAGGTTGGAGTCCCTTCTGGCAGTACAGATGGGCTGTAAAAATATGGAAACTGTGGAAATAAACTCAAATTTCCTTTGAATCAGTGCTGTATTCACATTTGAATGCAACATATCTTGTCCTGCCCCCCAGGAAAGTGGAGCTGAAGGATCAGACCAAGCCGACGCCGCTGATCCTGGATGAGCAGGGCCGGACGGTGGATGCGACCGGGAAGGAGATCGAGCTGACTCACCGCATGCCGACCCTAAAGGCCAACATCCGAGCGGTGAAGAGAGAGCAGTTCAAACAGCAGCTTAAGGAAAAGCCCTCGGAAGACATGGAGTCAAACACGTACTTTGACCCCCGGGTCTCCATAACCCCGGCCCAGCGGCAGAAACGCACCTTTAAGTTCCATGAAAAAGGCAAATTTGAGAAAATTGCCCAGAGGTTGCGAACGAAGGTATCAGAGGTCTCGTCCTGCTAATGAGAGCAAGGCTGGGAGGGGATTCTCCTCTCCTGGGCTGGGAAGGGACCTGGGCTGGCTTTGATTCAGAAGTTTTCCAGTAAAGTCACCTGAAACTTTTCCTTAAAAACCTTGTTCTTGTGGGGAGGGTGCCCAAGTCAGGGCTTGTGTGTGTAAAGGCTTTTGTCACCACTGTCTTCACCTGTTGAAAGGCAAAATCTCCTTCTTTTGACAAAACATTGGAAGTTCCCAAGAGAACAGATCCCTCTCTGGGTGAGGGATCAACCCGGAAGTGGAGATTTAAAAGGAATTTTGTTAAAATGCTCCAGGTTGTTGGGGAGAAGGGGAGAGGCAAAAGTCCAGGGATACAGTCCTTAGAGGGAATGTTCCTTTGGGAAAGTTCCATGGTCCTGAAGGACTCAGGAGTAAGAGCAGAGTTTTGGCAGGCTTGGGAGCTTCCCTTCACCATCACGTGCTGCGTGGTTCCTCTCGCAGTCTGCTTCAGGTTGTTTAAGGACCCAGATAATTCAGCAGGTGATCCGTGTTCAGCTTTTCACAGAGGTTCTGCTGTTTTGGAATGACCTTTCTGTTCCATCTTCCGCCTCATTCTCAGGCTCAGCTAGAAAAGCTGCAGGCAGAGATCTCCCAGGCTGCCAGGAAAACTGGGATTCACACTTCCACCAAGTTGGCTCTGATCACCCCTAAGAAGGAGCTGAAGGAGGGGGAGATCCCAGAGATCGAGTGGTGGGACTCCTACATCATCCCCAACGGCCTGGATTTGTGAGTATTTCCAGGTGCTGGTGGTTCTGCCACAGCAGGAATTCCGGGAGCTGCCTGGGGATAACGCCGTGGGTCTGGGAAGCACGTGGGGAATCAGGCCAGACGTTCGTGCTTGAGCACTGAGTTGCACCTCTCATCTCCAAGATCCAGGCACTGGGTTTGCTCCCAAAGTCTCTCTGGGGGCTGTGGAGTTGGGGGGATATTTTAGCCCAGAGCTGGGGAGGTTTGGTTTGGTTTCCAAGCATGAGCATTCTGCACGAGCTGTGTTCCCCGTGGATGTGGGACCTGCCTCCGCACCCCAAAATGGGGGGAGACACCTGTACCTTAACGCCGTCTCACTGTGGGTCTCCTTCAGCCCATCTGGGATTTGTGCAGGAATTCGTGCTGGGAATTCTGCCATGATGCCCAACTCTCTCCTTTCTAGAAAAGGCGGGGCGATCTCAAAGAAGGACGAGTACTTCGGGATCACAAACCTGGTGGAGCACCCGGCCCAGCTCAACCCCCCGGGTATGGCCCTGGCTTGGGGGGTTTGGCTGTGTCCTCCTGGTCCCAGTGGGGCCCCGTGTCCCCCCGTATCCTCCAGGGCACTCTCCTGATGGTCTCATTTCCCTGCCAGTGGACAGTGACACGCCGGTGACCCTGGGTGTGTATTTAACAAAGAAAGAGCAGAAGAAATTACGGCGCCAGACACGGCGAGAAGCCCAGAAGGAGCTGCAGGAGAAGGTCAGGCTGGGCCTGATGCCACCGCCTGAGCCCAAAGGTGAGTGACAGCCAGGCCTTGTCCAGGCACGGATGTGTTGGGAATGCTGTCTGGGATTGCACGGATCTGAAACGCACGGACGGTGCGTTTACGTGTCTGCAAGTGCTCTGGTGGGAAAAAGGTGTCTGATGGGAGCCTCTCCCACTGCCATGTCCCATGGGAGCCCTCCCAGCTCCTCTTCCGTTCCCTTGCAGTGAGGATTTCCAACCTGATGCGGGTACTGGGCACGGAAGCTGTCCAGGACCCAACCAAGGTGGAAGCTCACGTCCGAGCGCAGATGGCCAAGAGACAGAAGTAGGTGGCACCTTGTGCTGCGATGTTTTGGGACATTTTTGGATGGATTTAGCACTGGTGGTTTGTTTAGGACCGGTCTTTTCAGTGCTGCCTGTTTGCTTCCAGGGCTCACGAGGAAGCAAACGCGGCAAGGAAGCTCACGGCAGAGCAGCGGAAAGCCAAGAAGGTGAAAAAGCTCAAGGAAGATGTTTCACAGGGAGTTCACATAGCTGTGTACAGGTGAGTGAGCTCAGGGAGTTCAGTGCATTCCCAGGTGAGCTCTGTCCTGGCCCAGTTGGGGCAGAGAGGGACCTCTCAGGGCTGGGAAAATAGTTCTGGTTTTCCACAAATATTTGATGTTTTTTTCATCTTATCCTTAGGGTCCGAAACTTGAGCAATCCAGCAAAAAAATTCAAAATTGAGGCGAATGCTGGGCAGCTGTACCTCACGGGCGTGGTGGTCCTGCACAAAGATGTCAACGTGGTGGTGGTAGAAGGAGGTGAGGCCTCCTAGGCAGGCTTGGGTCACCACGGAGCATTCTGGAGCTTGCCTCCAGCGGGAATTGCTATGGAAATCGGTGACAGGGTTAGGGAAGGACAAGGAAGTGAGGAGGCAATTAGAAACTCCCTTAATTACATCGCTAACAGGGTTAGCAATGACTGCAGGGTGCAGTAATCCGGTCAGAAAACCCGGATCATTCCATGAGGAAGGGAACCTCTGCCAACTGCAGGTAAAGGGATTTTTGTTGTGTCTTGATTCTTCTGCAGGCCCGAAAGCACAGAAGAAATTCAAACGTCTTATGCTGCATCGAATAAAGTGGGACGAGCAGACGTCAAACACGAAGGGAGAGGGTGAGCGATGCCGTGCTGCTGTGAGAGGGGGGAGTCCTGCTCCACCTTCAGGGCTAAATGGGCTTTATTGGTGGGGTTTTTCCAGATGATGATGAGTCTGACGAGGAGTCTGTTAAGAAAACAAACAAGTGCTCTCTGGTTTGGGAGGTGAGTCATGGTGGTGGTCCCATACCAGCGTGGGGCTGAGGTGGGATCCAACTCTCCATCACATTCCTTGAGCTGTAGCCTAAAAAAAAAACCGCCGCGTATTCCCGCGTTCTCCGCGTATTCCCGCGTTCCCCGCGTCCCCGGAGCCGCGTTTCCTGCGCAGAGGGTGGGAATTCGGGTAGGACGTCACCCCTTGTCTCCCGCCAGGGCACGGCAAAGGATCGCAGCTTCGGCGAGATGAAGTTCAAGCAGTGCCCCACGGAGAACATGGCGCGGGAGCACTTCAAGAAGCACAGCGCCGAACACTACTGGGACCTGGCGCTCAGCGAGTCTGTGCTCGAGTCCACAGACTGAGCCTGGCCACGGCGCCGCGGCCACTCCTGCCCCGCAGCCCCCGAGCCGGACAGCTCCCCTCACTCTCCTCAGCACCCCCATTAAAGACATATTTTTTAAAACAAATCGCCGTTGTGTGTTTTTGGGTAAAGGGGGTGAAGGACGACGTTGCCCCTGCGTTTGACGTTGTTGAGGGAAGGGACAGGGGCCTGTGAGGGGACCGGGGGAGCAGAAGCCACTTCCCCTCTTTTCTAAGGACATAGCCCCAGGCTCTGCCTGGGGAGGTTCAGGTTGGACATCGCGGAATTTCCTCCTGGAAAGGGTGGTCAGGAGCTGGTGGAGTCCCCATCCCTGGAGGTGTTCAAGGCACTGATGACTGGATGTGGCACTCAGTGCCCTGGGCTGGGCGCCAAGGTGGCAGTCGGTCACAGGTTGCACTCGGAGGTCTTTTCCAACCTCAGCGATTCCGGGATTTACGCCATAAACGCCGTTTTTACCTCGCGCGGTGCCCGCGCTCTCGGCCCCCTCACAGGCAGCCAGGGGGGGAAGCGGCTGGCGGGGGCGCCGCCATCTTGCCGGGCGGGGCGGGCGCGCGCGCAGGCGCCACGGGGGCGGGGCATGCGCGTGCGCGTCCCGCCCGTGTGCGGGAGTCACAAAATGGCGGCGGGGGGGCGGGCGGCGCGCGCGGGGGGGGCCGGGCCGTGACCGCCTCCGGTACCGGCACCGCCTCGGGCCGGGACCGCCTCCGGCACCACCCGGGGCACTCCCGGGGCCCCGCGATCCCTCCGGGCTGGGACCGCCTCTGGCACCGCCCGGGCCGAGCGATTCTCCCCGGCCGAGACCGCCTCCCGCCGCCTCTGGCACCGCCCGAGCACCCCCGGGCCCCCCTCGATCCCCCGGGCCGTG
>NW_024580828.1:0-14066 GCF_017639235.1 Corvus kubaryi
CCTCAGTGCGTACCCCCACCCCCCTCAGTCGCACCACTGCCCTCAGTGCCCTCAGTTCCGCCACTGCCCTCAGCCCTCCACTGCCCCCAGTCCCCGCCACCTCCTGCCACCGCTCAGTCCCCTCAGTCCCACCCTGCCCCTTAGCTCCCCCTGTCCCCTCCGCGCCGCCATTCCCCTCAGCCGCCACACCCCCCGTTCCCCTCAGCCTCACCGTCCTGAAAGATGGGGTTAAAGGCAAATGTTACTAAATGTAACAAAAAGCTCGTGGCAGATAACAAAGTGGGAATATCCTGCCTGGCAAAGAACAGCCTGATAAAGGGGAAGCAACACGTACCACAAGGGATTAGTGAGACTCGCTGAGGCAACGCTATGAATAAAAAGTCCAACAAGGCATGCTCAGAAACAAAATGTAAAAAGTCCAAGCCAGAGGAAGTCTTCGAGTCTTCATCTGACAATTGTAATAAATGAATCAGTTTTGGGATGTTGATCGTTACTGTTTGGATAGGATATAAAAGAGGGCAGTTGAAAGTTGAATAAATGGGCATGTTAACTGAAGAGCAAGTGCGTGACTGTACGGGTGTAATACTGGAATGTAACCACTGGATGGAGGTATAACAAGGACCCAATGGGTTTAATAAAAGGAACTTTCCAGCACATTGCCTCATAGGGTACAATAGACGCCCTAGACTGTGATTGGCGAACGAGCCAACCAATGAAGTGGACTTATTTGAAAATGATTGGTGAGGAATGCACGGAGGTATAGACCAACCAGCGGACAGGAAAGGGACCAATCAGCACAAGGATTAAGAAACGCACCATCCGGTGGTACCAAAGACTTCAAAAGCCACCAGGTGCTCTGCACCGCGTCCTCCTGCAGAACTTGGGGTCCAAGGGAGCACCCAGTGGGTCTCACTGTCTTTTTTTGTGTATGTGTGATTTATTCTGGCTTGTCGTGCGGAGCCTGCGCTTATCCTGGGTTCCTGCTTTCAGCTGTTAATAAATAAACAAGTTGGCTTTTCTTTTTAAAAAGTCTCAGCCTCATTTACAACAACGACCACCCGAGACGACCACCAGAGAGAACTGTGCTTGCGCTTAAGATATGCTAATTATACTAATGAACTCTAGAAAATGAGTTGCATGGAACCGCCTTTTCTATACATACGTATAAACTATGTCCATATAAGCTTCACAATAACTGAGCTGGGTGTGCATGTTAGGAGGAGTGATCCCCCCCACACACCCGGTGCCGAATAAAGCAAATACCTGCTTCACTGACTTAGTTTGAGTGTCTGCTGCATCGTTGGAGCGATTCAGTCCCTTCATGGGCTCCCCGGTGCCTTTGGCCCCGACGTCCCGCTCAGCCTCAGTGCCAGCGGCAGCTCTGGCTGGGCCCTGGGGCTGCAGCTGCTGCTTGGCCCGGCCCAGGAGTGGCCACAGAGGCACCTCGGGGGGGACTCGACAGGGGGGGTCCCTGGGCTGTATCTTGGAGGAAAAGGGAGGAAATGAGGAGCGCGAAGGGCCAGGTGTCACTAACGAAGTGCCATGGCATCCCACAGGGAACACAGTGAGAGAATTGGACTGTGATACCCACTGGTCACCCTGACTTGTTCAGGACAACAGCCGTTGGAAGCACCGCAGATCCGCCTCGCAGGACCTCCCGGCTGGCTGGGGAAAACCCCAGGCATAGGGGAAACGCTACGGACCCCTTTGAAATGATGAGTGTAGAGCTGCAAGGAGATTCCACTAGAAAGACTATGTGGAATCTAATCTGAAAAGTCCCTCGAGCAAAGGGAAAGAAACCCACAGAGAAAAGAAAAAACAACAAAAAAAAAAACCTCAAACAACAACAACAAAACCCCAAAGAGAACGGTTAATAATCTTTTTACCAGGGCACTCAATAACTGGACAAAGGACAAAGCATGCTATCCAATCCCATTCACTGCTAATTTTAAAATACTGGAATTAAACCCATGGGATTTAAACGTGGAAAGCCCACGATGTTAGAACTGGTTATCATAGAATAGATTTCTCATGTTTCTCACACTTTTCGCTTCCCTTTTTCTGCCCTCTTCTCCCCTCACGTTTCCCTCCTTTTTCCCACTCATGTTTCTCACACTTTTCCATTGATATCCGCTGTCTTTTTTCACCCACTGGTTCTTGTCAGTGGCTGTTTCTCTCCAATTGTTTATGGGTTTTGCTTTTTTTCCTGCAATCCTGCCTTCCATGGGTCCCAGAGCAGCAGCCCAAGAAGCCCTTGCCTGTGTGTTTGCCTGTTGCTTGAACAGAAAGTCTGTGCTGCACCTGAAGAACCTCATTAATGTGACAGACGGATGATATTTTGCTGAAGCCAAACCCTTAACCCTAACCCTTTTGAAGCCAAAAGGTTACTAAGTTAAATAATGAAAGTTGCTGGTTCTATGTGTCGTTGGTTTTGGTTAGGACTTGTTCTGGTGGGTTTGTTGGGTGTTGCTGTGAGCTGGGAGAGGGGGAGGGTTGAAGACTTGACTGAGAGGGAGGTGGGATGACACGGGGGTGACAGAAAAATAGGCAGTCGGGAGAGAATGTAGGTTCCCGAGTACCCGGCCAATGGGAAAGGGGACAGGGACCGCCCTGGCTGGGAAAGGGTATAAAAAGCAGCCGTTTTGTTGAAGGATGTGTGTGCTTAGCTCTCGGGGAGGGAGATGTATGCCCAACTCAGCTGACTCGTAAGTAATGAATAGTTTGCTTTTGCTTCGACGACTTTGTCCTCATTAAATTGTATCAAAAAGTTAGTTCATTTCTAACAATTAAGGAGCATTTGATTGATAGAAGAAATGGTTGTTAATTTATTCGCAAATGACTAGATCTGAAAGAAACAATCAGGTCCTGGAAGAAGGGTGTGGGGGTCTTTACAAACATCAAGCCCCTTTGTTGCAGGACCAAGCACAGTGTGAACTTCTGTACTTCAGAGGAAAATCTGTGGGTTGAACAGATTTGTGAATATTAACTTGTCCGTGCAGGGTGGACTTAGAGCTGACTTTAATAATCGCATAATATATGATGGGGAATACATGTTAAAGAAAGAATGTGTTTGTGGACATTGGTCTTCCATAGCCTAATTTTCACACAAGATTAAAATAGTGCCAGCCGAGGTTACAAACTGGCTGCTGTCTCTGTGTGCACAGAACAAAGGTGCCATGTAGGGTGAATCAGCCCTGTGTCTCCTAATGTCCATCTCAGCAGGCGACTGAAAGTGGGTGCTCTGCCTGCCCCATGCTGCCCCGGGGCTGGAGGCTCCACCGAGCGCCCTGGAAGGTGCCCCCTAAGCCCCAGCTGCCATTTTGTGTGTGGCACACTCAACTCCGGCCACCATTTTGTAAGTGGTGCCCTCAGCCCTGACCACCATTTTGTGTGTGGCGCCCTCAGCCGCAGCCGCCATTTTGTGTGTGGCGCCCTCAGCCCCGGGTGCAGAGAGCAGGACACACCTCCCGGGGATCAGTGCTTGTTATCCCAACTTTTTCTTTCTCGGACTGGGATTTGGAAGTGCTTTTCTTTCCTGAGTTAACACTTCCCTTTTTTTTGCATGTAGACAAATTGCTATCTTACTCAAGTTAGGCTAAGTGGGAGTAAGAGGGGCAGTTTCAGCTCACTATTACGTGCCTCGGCTTTGCTTTTTCAGCCTTCTCTCTCCCACAGCAACCGGCATTGCTCGGCTTTCAAAGCTTTCCATAGGATAGCCTCCCCATCTCACATTCAAAAGGAGCTGATTCCTGCCTACATTCATTGATGAAAACAAAATGAATAGAAATGTTCTAAGAGAATGAAAACCTACTGTGATTATTAGATTAACTAAAATAATGCATTTTCATATGCATGACAAGATCATGGGGACAGAGCCACTGCACGAGTTTGGAGTGGTTCTGGCCGTGTTGGCAGCAAAGTTCTGTTCCTGAGGGGGCTGCAGGGGCATGGGGGTCATCAGGGATCCAGGGGACAATGAGAGACACAACAGGCATGGATGGTAGCAGTGACATTTCCTCATGGTGGCCCTGGCACGCAGAGAAGAGCTAGGGAAGCACCTGTGTCACCAGGAGGAGTACGTGAGATCCCTGAGGATCCCAGCATTCCCCAGACTGCTGCTGGCCCTTCAGGGGACACTGGGGATGTGTGGAATAGGGGGATGAGTGGCACAAAGTGAAAGAAGTGTCCAAAAGAGGGAGGGGTGGAATGCAAAATCGCAGGCTAGACACCCCAAAATAGAAGATGGGCACTCCAAAAATGAGACAAGAAAATCCTAAAAAAGAGGGTGGGGAATACTAAAGTAGAGGGGGGACATGCACCGAAAAATGGAGGTGGGGGATCCTAAAATGAAGGGAGGATCCCTAAAATAGGGGAACACCCCAAAAGCTCTTTTCCACTCCCCTACAAATTGTTCTCTATTCCCTTTTAGACCTGTGTTTCCTCTGTGGAGTACAGAAATGGTGTAATTTATAAAAGTGCAGTGGTTTTATAGAGATCTGGAGGATTTGAGGGTCTTGGGGGATTCTACTCTTCCTGAGCTTCTCCCGTAGAAAATAATTCGGTGCTTTTTTGGAGTGAAAATGCCTTATTTGCACCCACCCACCTCTGGAAGATGGTTCTTGTCAATTATTAAATAATTATTCAGCACAAATGTGTTTGTACTCAAAAAATAGCAGTTGGAGTGGAAAACCAACCTTCCCCAGCAGGTCTAGGGGGGAAGGGTGTGTGTGGGGCAACAGTGGGTTTTGAGAGACCCTAAATTGTCCCCTATCATGTTAAGAGAGCTTCCAAATGTTACCAGCCCAAACCAGTGCCATTAGGCTCATAATGGGCAACAGAACCTTGGGGTGACCCTCCACCAGCAGGGGACACAGGGTTTTGGGGACTCCCTATTGCAGCGTTGCTGCCTCTTGGGGAGTGTGGGGGGATCTGGACCCACTGATGGGGGGGGGGGGGTGTGTGAAGAAGAGCAGAGTCTTTGCCCAGGGGCTGCATTAGCACCCCAAAGGCCCCCTTAGAAACCCACTTGCATTGGGGGACTGATTCAGCACCCCTCAGACCCCAACAACCCCTTAGTTTTAACTTCACTCTGAGGCTTCATCAGCCCCACAGAACCACCGTGTCCCCTAACACCCATGAACAAACGGGATGAGTCAGCACCCCAAGAACCCCAGCACTGACCCAAGTCCCTCTGCCAGCACCTGATGGGCAAGTGAGATTTCTCTCCAGTGTTGGTTTGGGTGAGGAACATCCATCTCTACTTAGCAATTGGCTTTGCTGTCTTTAACGTAATTGCTTCAATACTGTTTCAAACAGAGCAACACAGTCTCGTACTTGGAGCCACCTGGATGGTGCAGTAAAAAGTTCCAGTTAAGGTCATTACATCTGACATGATGTCATTGTAATCAGTGGCAATAAATAATTAATTGTTGCAGTGACCGCTACTGACCACAGCCCAAACTAGCTCCAGCGGTGTGCGGCAGGAGTGGGGAGCAGCCCAAGGCTCGTGGCTTTAAAGCTGCTCCTCTGGAGTTCAGCTCTGCCCAGGGGAGCTGAAGCCCCAGGTGCTGTGGCTGTCAGCAGCCCTAAGGAGGGAGAGGATAAAAGATTGCGGGGAGGCTTGCCTCTGGATACAGTTTCAGGTTCATTGCCTGAAGGGAGTCCAGGGAGCACAAGCACCGACCAGGTGTGTGCAACAACTTATAAAGGGGGCGTCTACAAGGGGGAATGGCCTGACCATGGGCCAATAGGGATTCCTGGGGGAGGGACATGGATAGGGATTACTTTCACACCATCAATGATCTTGAGGGGTGGAGGGAAAGGGATCACATGCCCCAATGGGGCCTTGAGGTTTAGGGGGATTTCCAGAGGGGAGGTATCAGAAGGGGCAGGATCTCAGGGATTGACAAGGGCCATATAAGGATAAACAGGGAGGGCTTAGGTGATGGACACTGAACTTTTTGGGAAAATGGGAGGAGTGATTGATGGGGAACCGACTAGAACAAGGGGAGGAGAACAACCATGTAGGGAGCATTGGGGGAGCAGCTAGGATTTGGGGTATACCAACTGGGAATGGTGGTTAGGGGAGGGATAGGGATAAACCATTTGGGGTACAGAGAGCAAACAAAAACATAAACCTCACACCACTACAGTTAATAACTAGAGGTGGTTTTGACAGTAATAAGATGAATGTGTTCTTAGAAATAGACTCTGAATCTGCTTGTAGATAAGGCCAGAGGCTTGGAGATGATGAAATAATGGGAGAACCCATTAATTTTGGAAACTTTATTAGTTGACGTAGACTACTCCTCAGCTAAGGTTATGCTAAAGTGCTGAACTTTGGGAAGAACAACTACAACTTAATAGGTTTAAGAATATTAAGTTTTGCACCCAGGGTAGAATTAAAATTAATTCTAATGATCATGTATTGTGTGTTACATGGGGGAGTCTATACTGATGTGAGGGGTTTGGATAAATCCCTGCCTTTTGCCCAGGCCTCTGGCAGCAGGCAGGAGCTTTATAGGGATGGCCAGCACCCCAAATCCCACTCTTGTTTGCAAGTTCTTTAATGACAGCTGATCCGGTCTATTATAGAATTAATTATTTAATAGACATAAAACTAATGGACATAAGACTTAAAACAGACTATTACTACACAGGAAAAACCACAAGACACTATTAATAGCTAAATATACAGTGCACGATAGGGTAGCATTTTCTTTAATACAGCTAGCAAAGAAATAGCGTAGATTAGGATTCAATGTATCTTACCATCCAGTTGTTGAAGGGGCATACATTGAAATCCTTTCCCTCAATTTCTGGAGAAGTAACCATGAAGATGTGTCCAAGCTGCAGGGAGAAGTTGTGTCATATGTTCCCAGGGAGCGTGTAAGAGAATTCTACCTGGATGGTAATCTGTATTACTTTTATAGCGTAAAGCAGGCCTTTTGGTCACTTATGTTTGTTTTCTTTAATGTCTTCCCATATCTGCTCTCCATACCAAGGTGTTGATTCTTGGTCAGGATTTTTCTTTGATAAGTGTCAGGAATGAGGCCACATTCACTCTGAAGATCAAAAACTGGTTTATTAAACAAAACGGCCAAATTCCTTAATAAAAAAAAAATCTCACCCGGATCCGCAGCTATTGAAGACACTTGCAGCCAAGAACAGGCTATAAACCCAAAGCAAAGGCCCACAGTGCTGGGTCTCGCTTGGGCTAGTCCCAAGCGAAATAGTTTAACAAGTAGGCCTAAGATCCCCAGCACTGGGCTCTGCCTGGGCTAATCCCAAGAACCGGCTTGCAGAGGCAATGGAGCAAACACCAATGCTGGCAAAAAGAAGGCAAAGAGCACTCCTCGGTCTGTGTTCGAGGTTTTTATGCTCCCCTAGCCCCTCCCATCACCGCCCACTGTCCTGCCTCAAAAGTAGGAGATGATTGGTGGAGTTCTTTCAATGTCCAACTCATTGGTCCTGGTTCAGGGGATGATGTAAGGTCTTTTGACCCATGGCTCGCTGGTTACTATGGGTGTAGTCTCTGGGTGATGTCATCTGAGTTTCTGGCGGGAAACTTCTTTATTAAAATTCAGTGTTACTATGGAGCTTGGTGATAGGTTACCAGTTGGCTTCTAAATATAGCACCTTGGCTATGGGTGAGGGGCTTTTTCTCTCTGGAATATAACTGAACTCAAAGATGAACACCATAGGATTTTTCAATGTAGTTTAAACTCTTAAACTCTGTTTAGAACTTAGAAGTCACATTTAACACCTAAACATAAGGAACCTGAACTGCAAATTTTCTTAATTAACAACTTAATTAATAACACTCATAATATGAGTTATTCACTTATTCTTTCATCAATGCGAAAGCTAAACTTTCTGGTTTATGTATAACAATAAGGAATTCCATTGCAGCGAAGTGTACTATGAAAATGTCATCCCTCTCCCTTGATTATCTTTGTTGCTCCTCCGAGTACTGCTCACAGGGCTGGGCTGAAGGACAGCTGACATTGTCTAGTGCCTGTCTGTGGGGCTCAGGCTCCCACGTCAGTCTTACCCTAAGTGGGGACAGAGTTTCTGCACCAGCTGCACAGCGATGGTGCTGGCCTCTGTCTTCTCCAGGTGCTGGAGCACCACCGGGGCCTCCTTCCCGAGAGACGTGCAGTGAGGGCACAGGAGCTCTAACAAGTCTGGCAGGAGGACCCGTGTCTTTCTTGCCTGCATGAAACACACAGCTCCCATTCTGTGAGAAGGTCCAAGCCAGCACAGCTTCCCAGACAGACACCAGGCAGGGAGGGGGTTTGGAGCGCTCACCCCACCTCCTGACTCCCAGCTCACGCCAAGCCAGCGCCCTCCCCATGGCCCCAGAGCCCGCTGCCAACACGGGTGCCCTGACACTGCACTGCTCACCATCTGGGCTCTTTCCGACAGTGTCGTGAGGCCCCTGAGCAGCAGGGAGAGCAGACCACTGCTTGGATACGTCAGGAACCTCAAGGCTTTGTACAGCTGAGTGAATTCCTCTTTCACATTGCCAGAGGCCAGCAGCTAAAAGGAACCCAGCAGTGAGCTGCCGGCAGAGCCAGCAGGGCTGCCTGCACTGTGCAGCTCCTGGTCCCCAGCCTTTAGCACTGCAGGGGTTGTTGTGGCCAAAGTGCAGGACTTGGCACTGGACTTGTTAAACTTCATGTTTTTGGACTCGGCCCATCTATCCAGCCTGTCCAGGTCCCTTTGCAGAGTCCTCCTACCCTCCAACACATGCTCCCAGCTTGGTGTCATCTGCAAATTTACTGATGGTGGACTCAATCTCCTCATCCAGATCATCAATGAAGATATGAAACAGGACTGGTCCCGGCACTGATCCGTGGGGGACACCACTAGTGATTGGCCACCAACTGGATTCAACACCATTCACCACCACTCTCTGGGCCTGATGCCTTTTCCTGGTCTTAAAATCAAGAGTCAAACATGGTTAGAAGGGGAAAAAGGGATTTTACCTTGGTATTTATTTTAAGGATCCTTAGGAGCACTATGTCCAGGTTGAATGCACCAAAATGCACACTGCAAAGCACACCCTCAAAAGATCTGGTATTACTGGGTTCCCTGCTGGCTCCATGGCTCACGTGCATGAGCACACAGATGCAGGGATGGCTCCAGTAACATTAAGCCAACGGCAAGGAGTTGAGATGGGTCCTTGCTTAGAGTTCCACAGAAAGCAGTTTATTGATACAACTTGTGAGCCAGAGGCAAATGACCCCAAGCACATGACAGCTCGAGCTTAAATACAGGGGTGTGGCTAACACCAGGAGCCAGCAGGGGAAGCTGAACTGGGGTACATTACCATAACCGAACAAGGCATCCTGGGAAAGGCTCCTTTCCCTCACCATATCCCTCACCAAAGATAAGTCTTTGGGATCAGAGACTGTCTTACTAAGAACTCTCTCTGTCTCTTGCACCACAGGTCAATCGGCCACCACAATCTGGTATAACATTATAGGTCTTACTAATTAGCATATCTATCAAAGATTCCCCAATGAGAGGCTTAAATGAGCCCGCCTCCCCAAGGAGCCTTCCCCTGCATGGTTCTATCTTAGTTTACAGAATGTGTTCTGGAGAGGACCTTGGGGTCTAGGGCACACTGATCCCTAGCTACGAAGCTTCTAAAATGTTTAGTCTCCTAGCTGAACAAACAAGTCCAAGAATGTAGGCAAAAGCACTAAGAATACAGAAGTTGCAAAAAGGTATAACAGGGGTATAAAAGAAAAGGCAAAAAATCTTCATGGCACCAGCCCGGCTATCCAGCCAGTTCTTAACCTGGCAAAGAGTGCACCTGTTCAAGCCATGGGCTGCCAGCCTTTCCAGGAGTTTTAAAAAAAAAAAAAATTCTTTCCATTATGGTACTTTTTGGCTATCGGTCTTGCACCAGTATTTAGCCTTAGATGGAGTTTACCACCTGCTTTGGGCTGCATTCCCAAGCAACCCAACTCCAAGATGTCCCGGGTCCCGCTGGGGAGGTGCTACCTGATGAGGCAGGTGTTCTCCTCCTTAGTGTGGAAGAGCCCTTTGTGCCAGTGCCAGAGCTGGATGTGCAGCTCCTTCAAAATATTCTTCAGAGTCTAGGGTGTGGAGATAATCTGCTCCCAGAGTCTGAGGCTGTCCCTGCAAAGCAGAGCATTTCTTCCGCAGGGCTGTGTCGGCCCCAGCAGCACGGCCAGCCCTACAGGACTTGAGGTCCCCTGGGGTGCTGCCCAAGCAGGCAACACAAGGCTGATGGGGGAGTTCCCTGTGGGCCTCAAAGCAAGGCGCTGGCTGTGGGCTGGCTCAGCCAGCTTTGGCTGCTGAGGGCCTGGACAAGTCCCAGCAGAGCATGAAAGCATGGTGGGATAGAGGGCCCTGCTTCTTGGGGGTGTCTTGCAGCATTCCTCAAGTCTGGCCACCAAAGGGTCTTGGCATCCCTCTGCCCACAGGAACAAGCCTTGGGGGCTGTTGGGGTCAGTACCTGTCTCCAGCAGTGTCATTACGACCTCCACAGGGCCCTCGCCAGGCAGCAAGATAAGCAGTCTGTCAAGGATGTCCTGGGTTTGGCTGTCCTTGGGTTTCTTATAGTGGAAGATCCACCTCATCATCAATGGCACCTGGAGGGGCAGAGGTGAGGGTGGTGCTGTCACTGGAGTGGAGCTTTGTGCTCAGCTGCCCTTCCCATCCCTCTGTGCTGCTGTAAGGTGGCTTCAGGTGCACCTGGGCTAGGGAGAAAGGAAGGAAGGGAGGAACAAGGCCCAACCAGGGCTATGGAGCAGGGCAATGCAGCCAGAGGCCACTTACGTCCATCAGCCAGGATCTGATCTTGATCACCTCCAGCATGCTCACGTGTCTCGGTTTTTGGAGACAAAATTTTAGTAGGAAGTGCTGTGGAATGAGCACCTCCCCCAAAGGGAAAAGGGCCTCCCCTTTGCCTCCGCCAATGAGACAAATTGGTCACAGCAAGCGAAAGTGGGAAAAACAAACGAACCGTTTATTAACACAACACAAAACAGGGTAGAATAGGAAAAAACAAAACTCGAAGTACAACAAATGCCCGGAGAGGGAACAGACACACGGGCTCAGACCAGCTGGGCCCACTCCACGGGCCCGCTGGGGCCATCCTGCAGGCTCCCCAGACCAGAGGGAAGGGAAGGGAAGGGAGGCAATGAGGCAAGGGGGAGGGAAGGGAAAAAGAACAAAACAAAAACCCAACACAACCTTTTTCCACCTAGCCTGAACAAAAAACCCACAGACCAGCACAGTGCTCCTGGCCCACTCCCTCCTGAACACTGCTGAGACCCCCGGAGCCCTGGCCATTGGGCCCCTGCTGTTCAACCGACCCACACCCAGGTCCCGTGGCTCCGGCCCCATCCCCCAGGTCCATCTTAAAGACACAGCATCTTTGGGCATTAAAGCAGATGGTTAAGTGCAATGCTGAGCCTCTAGTATAGCTCAGAGGGAAGGTGCAGCGTCACACAAGAGACGTCCCCTGGCAGGGCTAGGTCATGGTCGCTTTACAGCAGACTCCTCACTCTAGGAAGCACACCCCGGGCTCAGGTGTGAGCGGCGTCAGCGGTGGCAGAGAAGCAGGAGAGGACACTCTGTATAGGTTCCACAAATGGGGGTTTATTGAAGGTGAAAATCCAGGGACAGAGTGACCAAGACCTGAGGGTTACCAGGGGTTTTATACTGGGGACTGGAAAGGGGGAGAAAGGGATAACAGCCAATGGAAATAAGGGTACTATGTGGAGTCGAGGGGAAGGGAACCAATGGAGATTACACAGAGGAGGGATTTAGGGAGGGGACCAATGGGGTGTTGAGTAGCACAGAAACTTCTAGAACATATACATATTAACTAAGGGAATGAATATGTATCAGGTGCATACATAAAACTAGAAGAGGAAAATATTACCCAATTGTAGGAAAACATGCAAACAACAGAACAGAGGGATTGTGGGCTCTCGCTGTAACTGGAGAGTATGATGTTAAACTTGGGCCTCTGACCACCACAGTTTGTTGTTGGTGTTCTCCTCTGTGGACAGGGTGGCTGGAGCTACCTGCACTGCCACAGTTAAGGAATGAAAAAAAAACCCTCATAGCATCACCCCAGGACATTCCACCCTTTATTCCATACTGTCTGCTCAATGCCCAAATACATTTCAACTTTAAACACACACATTTATACATATTTATACAGCTATATTCAAACAGTGGCAGCGACATTCAACAAACATATACATAGGGATTCCAACATTACAAGCAGTTCTCACCCACTATCAAATCTCCCTGTGGTACACAGCATGTTTCTCCATCCTTCTGCATTATCACCATGTGGAACCTGGCCCCTGAGCAAAGACAACCCCACGGATGGGTTTGTCTTTACTCGTTGCCGAAGTAATCCAGATGTTTTTTCCCAAAAGTCCCCTGACATGCACTGCTGGGACCTTGTCTCCATTTATTGTATGCAGGGGTTTGGATTGGAGAGGGCCTGCTTGGTTGGTGGAGACATCGCAGTGTCTTTTTGATGACTTCAGTGGAAATCTGACATTGTCCATCTTGCCACTTCACCCTCAAGAACGGGATCTCTCGAGCAGGTCCCTTGACTGTTCTTTTTGATGGAAGAGCTGGCTTCCAGGAGAATCTGGATGATTTTCTCTCCTTTCCCAAATACCTCTGATGCCGTGTTCCCCCACACAATGATGTCATCAATGTACTAGGGGTGTTCTGGAGCCTCACCCTTTTCCAGTGCAGTCTGGATCAGTCCATGGCAGATGGTGGGACTGTGCTTCCACCCCTGGGGCAGTCGGTTCCAGGTGTACTGCACGCCCCTCCAGGTGAAGGCAAACTGAGGCCTGCACTCTGGTGCCAGAGGAATGGAGAAGAATGCATTGGCAATGTCAATAGTGGTGTGCCGCTTCGCTGCTTTGGACTCCAGCTTGTACTGGAGATCCAGCATGTCCGGCACAGCAGCACTCAATGGTGGAGTCACTTCATTCAAGGCACGATAGTCCACTGCCAATCTCCATTCCCGGTCAGACTTGCGTACAGGCCAAATGGGGCTGTTGAAGGGTGAGTGGGTCTTGCTGACCACCCCTTGGTTCTCCAGCTCACGAATCATTGTGTGGATGAGAATCACAGCATCTCTATTTGTTCAGTACTGCCAGTGGTGCACTGTCAAGGTGGCAATTGGCACTCGCTGCTCTTCAGGAGCCCAGCTGCAGAAGGATTCTCGGTCAGCCCAGGCAAGGTGTTCAACTGCCGAATGCCCTCTGCCTCCACAGCAGCTATTCCAAAGGCCCACCTGAGTCCCTTCGGGTCTTTGAAATACCCACTCTGGAGGAAGTCAATGCCCAGAATACACAGGGCACTTGGGCCAGTCACAATAGGATGTTTCTTCTACTGTTTTCAGCTTCAAGCAGGGTCAACTGCTGTGATCCATCTGTTACTCCAGAAATAGAAATCAGTTCTCCCCGACGTGTCTCGATGGAATCAATTTGCACTGCGCGCCCGTATCAACCAAGGCTTCATATCTCTGTGGTTCTGATGTGCCAGGCCATCGGAACGACACTGTCCAAAAGACGCAGTTTTCCCTGGCCTCTACCTGGCTAGAGGCAGGGCCCCTCTAGTCCTGGTTATCATTCCAAACTCTAGCTACTTCTCTTTGGTGGAACTCCCTCTCTGAGCATTACCATCCTTCAATTCATGCACCCGTGATGCCAGGACAGAAGTTGGTTTTCCATCCCACCTCCTCATGTCTTCCCCACTGTCGCACAGGAAGAACCACAGTTCAGCTCTTGGGGTGTACCCTCTCTCCCTAGCCGTGGGACGTCTGCTTCTGGTAACAGGGCCTCTGGTCTGCACTGATGCAATTTGGAGCAGGCCCTCTTTCAGCTCCTTCCCGAGTTTCTGATGAGTCTTGTCCATCCTATCTTCCATCTTCTGTATGGTCTCTGACAGACTCTTTTCCACAGCTGCGATTCTTGCTTGTGTTGGGCTGTTGGGGAAGATGAAACAGGAAAGCCTTGGAAATATGATTGCCTGACAAAAGATTT
>NW_024580829.1:0-4597 GCF_017639235.1 Corvus kubaryi
AGGCTCAGGATGGATCTGGAGAGGCTCAGGATGGATCCAGGGAAGTTCAGGATGGATCCAGAGGGTCCTGATGGAGCCGGAAGGGATCGGGATGGAGCCAGAGGGGATCCAGGGAGGCTCAGGATGGATCCAGGGGAGTTTGGGATGGATCCAGGGGGGCTCCAAATGGATCCCGAGGGTTCTGATGGATCCAGAGGGGATCGGGATGGATCCAGGGGGGGATCCAGAGGGTCCTGATGGATCCAGGGGGGCTCCAGATGGATCCAGGAAGACTCAGGATGGATCTGGAGAGGCTCGGGATGGATGCAGGGAAGTTCGGGATGGATCCAGAGGGTCCTGATGGATCCAGGAGGGTTTGGGATGGATCCAGGGAGGCTCAGGATGGATCCAGAGGGTCCTGATGGAGCCAGGGAAGCTCCAGACGGATCCAGGGGGGCTCCAAATAGATCCAGGAGGGATCCGGGATGGATCCAGGGAGGTTTGGGATGGATCCAGAGGGTTCTGATGGATCCAGCGGGGCTCGGGATGGATCCCAGGAAGTTCAGGGTGGATCCAGGGGAGTTCAGGATGGATCCAGAGGGTCTTGATGGACCCAGGGAGGCTCAGGATGGATCCAGAGAAGTCTGGGAGGGATCCAGGAAGACTCAGGATGGATCTGGAGAGGCTCGGGATGGATCCAGGGAAGTTTGGGATGGATCCAGAGGGTCCTGATGGATCCAGGGGGGCTCCAGATGGATCCCAGGAAGTTCAGGGTGGATCCAGGGAAGTTCAGGGATGGATCTGGAGAGGTTCAGGGCGGATCTGGAGAGGTCTGGGATGGATCCAGGGATGCTCAGGATGGATCCAGAGGGTCCTGCTGGATCCAGGGAGGCTCCGGATGGATCCAGGGGGGTTCGGGATGGATCTGGAGAGGTCTGGGTTGGATCCAGGAATTCGGGATGGATCCAGGGAAGTTCCGGATGGATCCAGAGGGTCCTGATGGACCCCGGGGGGCTCCAGATGGATCCAGGGGGGTTTGGGATGGATCCAGGGAGGTTCGGGATGGATCTGGAGAGGTCTGGGATGGATCCAGAGGGTCCTGATGGACCCAGGGAAGTTCAGGATGGATCCAGGGAAGTTCAGGATGGATCTGGAGAGGTTCAGGGTGGATCCAGGAATTCGGGATGGATCCAGGGAAGTTCAGGGTGGATCCAGGGAAATTTGGGATGGATCCAGGAGTTCAGGATGGATCCAGGGAAGTTCAGGATCCAGGAATTCGGGATGGATCTGGAGAGGTTCAGGATGGATCCAGGAGTTCAGGATGGATCCAGGGGAATTTGGGATGGATCCAGAGGGCCCTGATGGATCCAGGGAGGCTCCAGATGGATCCAGGGGGGTTGGGATGGATCCAAGGAGGTTTGGGATGGATCTGGAGAGGTTCAGGATGGATCCAGGGAAGTTCCGGATGGATCCAGAGGGTCCTGATGGATCCAGGGGGGTTTGGGATGGATCCAGGGAGGTTCGGGATGGATCTGGAGAGGTTCAGGATGGATCCAGGGAAGTTCAGGATGGATCCAGGAGTTCAGGATGGATCCAGGGAAGTTCAGGATCCAGGAATTCAGGATGGATCTGGAGAGGTTCAGGGTGGATCCAGGAACTCGGGATGGATCCAGGGAAATTCGGGATGGATCCAGGAATCCGGGATGGATCCAGGGAAGTTCAGGGTGGCTCCCTCGGCTCTCCCTCCCTGCTCCAGCCGATCATTCCCACCTGGAGAGCTCCGGGCGCCCGGGAATTTGGGGAATCCTGGCAGAGCCCGTTGGAATTCGGGCCCGGAAGGACATTTTGGGATCTCTTGGCATCACCGGGATCGGAGCTCAACCCGCTGGGAAATGAAATTCCCACGTTCCCGGCGCTCAGAATTCCCAAATTCCCGCCCCAAAGCCGCTTTTCCAAAGGGTCCCTTTTTTTTTCCTTCGGGATCTTTTCTCTGGAGTTTCCTCCTCCCTCCCCTTCCCAACCTCGGCAGCTCCTCTTTGATCCCAGAAAATCCAATTTCTTCCAGCTGGGAATGGATTTTCCTGGAATTCCCAAGGGGATTGAAGAGGAGGAATCTCCCCAGAGAGGAAAATCTGGGATTCATCCCAATTTTTTCGGGGGGGGTTTTTTTTTTCCTCTTTGTTTATTTGGGAAAAAATTCACCCGGAGGCTCCCTCGGGGTTTTCCAAATTCCATCTAAAAATTGGGATTTGGGGTTTTTTGACCTTCAGCCAGGCAAGGATTTTTCTTGGGATCATGTGGAAAATCCCAACATTTCCCACTGGGATTTTTCCCACCCGAGCTGAGCCCCCGGGAAGCTCCAGGAATTCGTTTTTCCCGTTCATCCCAAATTTATCTCCTTGGATTTGGGGAGGTGAGTGGGGGGGAAATTCCCAAGGATTTCAGGATTTTGGGAGCTGTGGGAATCTCGGGATCCCCTCCACGGCCGGAATTCCACGGAATAATTTTGGTGGATCTTATTTTATTTCTGTTGGTTTTCTCCCGGGAAAATTTCATCCCAAAATTCCCAGAGAATCCGTAAAACCTCCTTTTTTTCCCCAGATTTTTAAGGATCCCAACACCCAATTCCTGCTTTTTTTTCCCCTTTCCTGCTTTCCATGGGAAGAAAACAATCCCGGGATCATTCCGGGGGGGGTCAAAGCTGAAGAATCCAAAGTTTTTTCCCAACTTTTTCACCGTTTGACTCCCAAATCCGAGGAAAAACGGGACAATTTCAGGAAAATTCCCTCCATCCCAAAAAAAACCGGGATCACAGCCCCACCTCCTTCCCATTCCCACTTTTTTCCCCAAAAGATTTTATGGGAATTTCCTCCCCACTGGGGGATCCCACCCAGGAGCCGCCGATCCCGCAGATTCCCGAGGGATTTTTTTGGGATGCATCCCTGGGGGGGGATCCCCATTTTTGGGGTGGTTCCGGAAGCTCTGGAATTCCCTGGGAATTCCTGCCCCGTTCTGGGCTGGTTTTGGGGGATTTTGGCTGCCCTGGGGGTGGTTTTGGTGGCACTTTGGAGGATTTGGGATCGTTGTTTTCCGGGGATTTGGGGTGGAGCTGGAGCTCGATCCCAAATGTTTTGGGGAGTTGTGTTGGAGGGCGGGAATTTTATCCCAAATTTATAAAGGAAAGGGATTCCTGGGGGGATTCCTGGGATGGATTTGGGGGTTTGGAATCCGTCGTTTTGGGCGTTTTAGCCCCAAATTTGTGGGGACGGGGCTCGCCCAGCTGCCTTTGGGGGCAATCCAAACCTCGGTCCTGGAGCTCAAATCCCAAATCCCGGGATCTCCTGGATTCCCTTATCCCTGACCCCAAATCCCAAATCCTTGGGGCCCCTGGATCCCCTTATCCCTGACCCCAAATCCCAAATCCCTGGATCCCCTTATCCCTGATCCCAAATCCTTGGGGCCCCTGGATCCCCTGACCCCAAATCCCAAATCCTTGGATCCCTGTATTCCCTTATCCGTGACCCTGTATGCCAAATCTGTGGATCCCCTTATCCCTGACCCCAAATCCCTGGATCTCCTGGATCCCCTTATCCCTGACCCCAAATCCCAAATCCTTGGATCCCTGTATTCCCTTCTCTCTGACCCCAAATCCCAAATCCCGGGATCCCTCCCCAGTCCCACGTCCCCCTCACCCCATTGTCCCCGTGTGCCCAGGTGCCCGTGGCGAGCTGGCAGCGCCGTGGGTGGCATTGCCAAGGGTGGCATTGCCGGGGGCACGGGGTCAGTGCCGTGGCCGGAGGAGGTGGGCGAGCGCCAGCAGGTCCCGCACTGACCCCGCGTCCGTGTGTCCCATTCTGCTGTGCCCAGGTGCCCATGGCGGCCCGGAAGCACCGCGGGTGGCATTGCCGTGGGTGGCACTGCCATGGGTGGCACTGCCGGTGGCACGGGGTCAGTGCTGTGGCCGGAGGAGGTGGGCGAGCGCCAGCAGGTCCCGCACTGACCCCGTGCCCCATTCCAGTGTCCCCTGGTGCCCATGGCGGGCTGGCAGCACTGTAGCACTGCCGTGGGTGGCACTGCCATGGGTGGCATTGCTGTGGGTGGCATTGCTGTGGGTGGCATTGCCGTGGGTGGCACTGCCGGTGGCACGGGGTCAATGCCACGACCACAGGAGGCGGCCGCGCCCCAGCACCAGTCCCACCCTGACCCCGTGTCCCATTCCCTCTCCGCAGGTGCCCATGGCGGGCCGGAAGCGCGGTGCCGGCAGCGCCGCGGCCGGCGTTACCGGCGGCACGGGCGGCTGCGGCGGCGCGGCGCCGTGGCCGGAGGAGGTGGGCGAGCGCGAGCAGGGGCTCTACTCGCTGCACCGCATGTTCGACATCGTGGGCGCGCAGCTGACGCACCGCGACGTGCGCGTGCTCTCCTTCCTCTTCGTGGACGTGCTGGACGAGGCCGAGCGCGGCCGCATCCGCTCGGGCCGCGACTTCCTGCTGGCGCTGGAGCGGCAGGGCCGCTGCGACGAGAGCAACCTGCGGCAGCTGCTGCAGCTGCTGCGCATCATCACCCGCCACGACCTGCTGCCCTACGTCAGCCTCAAGCGCCGCCGGCCCGGTGAGTGCGT
>NW_024580829.1:4607-6015 GCF_017639235.1 Corvus kubaryi
CTGCTGCCCTACGTCAGCCTCAAGCGCCGCCGGCCCGGTGAGTGCGTGTCGCGAGATATCGCGATATACGGGGTCGCTGTCGCGATATGTCGCGATATACGGGGGTATTGGGGGTCACATCATCACCCGCCACGAGCTGCTGCCCTACGTCAGCCTCAAGCAGAGGCAGCCCGGTGAGTGCCTGTCGCGAGATATCACGATATACGGGGTCATTGTCGTGATATATCGCGATATACGGGGGTATTGGGGTCACGTCATCACCCCCCACGAGCTGCTGCCCTACGTCAGCCTCAAGTGGAGGCGGCCCAGTGAGTGCTTGTCGCGAGATACCGCGATATGTGGGGTCGCTGTCGCGATATATGGGGTCGCTGTCGCGATATATCGTGATATATGGAGGTATTGGGGTCACTCCGTCCCCTGCCACGAGCCGCTGCCGCAGCCCCAGAGGGGCAGGTGGGTCAGGAGGGGCTGTCGTGATAGCGGCCCCATGTCACGATAGCCCGTCCCCTGTCGCGGTAGCCCGTCCATGTCGCGATAGCCTGTCCCCTGTTGCAATAGTGGCCCTGCGTCGCAATAGCAGCCCCGTGTCGCGATAGCCCGTCCCCCGTCGCGATAGCCGGCCCTGTGTCGCGATAGCCCATCCCATGTCGCAATAGCGGCCCTGTGTCGCGATAGCCCATCCCGTGTCGCGATAGCGGCCCCATGTTGTGATAGCGGCCCCATGTCGCGATAGCCCATCCCGTGTTGCGATAGCCCGTCCCGTGCCCCTCAGAGACCCCTGAGCGGGATCGGGGTTGGGGTCGGGGTCACTTTGGGGTTGGGGTCGCTTTGGGGTCAGGATCGGGGTCACTTTGGGGTCAGGGTCACTTTGGGGTCGGGGTCACTTTGGGGTCGGGGTCGCTTTGGGGTCAGGATCGGGGTCACTTTGGGGTCGGGGTCACTTTGGGGTTGGGGTCACTTTGGGGTCGGGGTCTCTTTGGGGTCGGGGTCTCTTTGGGGTCGGGGTCCCTTTGGGGTCGGGGTCACTTTGGGGTCAGGGTCACTTTGGGGTCGGGGTCACTTTGGGGTCAGGGTCGGGGTCACTTTGGGATCCGGGGTCACTTTGGGGTCGGGGTCACTTTGGGGTCGGGGTTCGTGTGCCCCCCCCCCCAGTGGCGCTGTCGGGACGATCCCGGTTGGCTCCCGGTGCCTCCCCGGCTTCGGGGTCCTGTGGGGTGCCCGCGGTGCCATTCCCGGTGCCCTTCCCGGTGCCATTCCCGTTCCCATTCCCGGTGCCCTTCCCGGTGCCCTTCCCGGTGCCCGTTCCCATTCCCGTTCCCATTCCCGTTCCCATTCCCGGTGCCATTCCTGGTGCCATTCCTGTTCCCATTCCCGTTCCCATTCCCGTTCCCATTCCCGGTGCCCGTTC
>NW_024580829.1:6025-6927 GCF_017639235.1 Corvus kubaryi
TTCCCATTCCCGGTGCCCGTTCCCATTCCCGTTCCCATTCCCGTTCCTATTCCCGGTGCCATTCCCGTGCCCTTCCCGGTGCCCGCAGTGTGCCCGGACCTGGTGGACAAGTACCTGGAGGAGACGTCCATCCGCTACGTCACCCCCCGCACGCCCGGGGGCGCCGCGCCCGGCCTGGGCCACCCCCACAAATCAGGTACGGGGCCTTTTGGGGTCACCAGCCCCTTTTGGGGTCACCTTGGGATCCTCCTCCCCCTTTTGGGGTCACCCTGGGGTCATCACCCCCCTTTGGGGTCACCTTGGGGTCACCCTGGGGTCATCACCCCCCCTTTGGGGTCACCTTGGGATCATCACCCCCCCTTTGGGGTCATCACCCCCCTTTTGGGGTCACCACCCCCCCCCTTTGGGGTCACCTTGGGGTCATCACCCCCCCTTTTGGGGTCATCACCCCCCTTTGGGGTCACCACCCCCTTTTGGGGTCACCTTGGGATCCTCCTCCCCCTTTTGGGGTCACCCTGGGGTCATCACCCCCCCTTTTGGGGTCCCCAATCCCCCCAGGAATCTCTGCCCAGATCTGGGGGGGATTTCGGGATTCGGGGTCTCTGGGGTGGATTTGGGGTCTGTGGGGTGGATTTGGGGTTCCCAGGGTGGGTTTGGGGTCCCAGGGGTGGATTTGGGGTCCCAGGATGGATTTGGGGTCCCTGACCCCGCTGTTTCCCCAGTGCCTGCCCCCCACCCGTCCCTGTGCTGCCCCCCAGGGTGGGTTTGGGTTCCCAGGGTGGGTTTGGGGTCTGTGGGGTGGGTTTGGGGTCCCTGGGGTGGGTTTGGGGTCTGTGGGGTGGATTTGGGTTCCCAGGATGGATTTGGGGTCTCTGACCCCGCTCTTTCCCCAGTGCCTGCCC
>NW_024580829.1:6937-7134 GCF_017639235.1 Corvus kubaryi
CCCCAGTGCCTGCCCCCCACCCGTCCCTGTGCTGCTCCCTGGGGTGGATTTGGGGTTCCCAGGGTGGATTTGGGGTCTGTGGGGTGGGTTTGGGGTCCCTGGGGTGGGATTTGGGGTCTGTGGGATGGATTTGGGTTTCCCAGGGTGAGTCTGGGGTCCCAGGGTGGGATTTGGGGTCTGTGGGGTGGGTTTGGGGT
>NW_024580829.1:7144-7636 GCF_017639235.1 Corvus kubaryi
ACCCCGCTGTTTCCCCAGTGCCTGCCCCCCACCCGTCCCTGTGCTGCCCCCCGGGGGGGCCCCAGCTGGGCCCGAAGCGCCCGGGCCGGGCCCGGAGCCTCCTCGGGAACCAACGGAAACGGAGAAAGTCGGCGACCCCCGACCCCAAGGAGAAACAGACCTGCGGTGAGAGGGGGATATGGGATCGGGATTGGGATTTTGGGATTGTGGGATTGGGATTGTGGGATTGGGATCGGGATTGTGGGATCGGGATTGGGAGTGGGATCCCCGAGGAGAAACAGAGCTGCGGTGAGAGGGGGAGGGGGGATCGGGATTGGGATCGGGATTGTGGGATTGGGATTGGGATTGGGATCCCCAAGGAGAAACAGAGCTGCGGTGAGACGGGGATATGGGATCGGAATTGGGATCGGGATCGGGATTGGGATTGTGGGATTGGGATTGAGAATGGGATTCGGATTGGGATCCCCAAGGAGAAACAGAGCTGCGGTGAGA
>NW_024580829.1:7646-8248 GCF_017639235.1 Corvus kubaryi
ATCAGAAATGAGATCCCCAAGGAGAAACAGAGCAGCGGTGAGAGGGGAGCGGGATCGGGATTGTGGGATTGGGATCAGGAATGTGGGATGAGGAATGGGATCCCCAAGGAGAAACAGCTGCGGTGAGAGGGGGATGGGAATGTGGGATTGGGATTGTGGGATTGGGAATGGGATCCCCAAGGAGAAACAGACCTGCGGTGAGACGGGGATCGGGATTGTGGGATCGGGATCAGGAATGGGATCGGGAATGGGATCCCTAAAGAGAAACAGAGCTGCGGTGAGAGGGGAATGGGAACGGGAATGGGATCGGGAATGGGATCCCCAAGGGGAAGCAGAGCTGCGGTGAGAGGGGGATGGGAGCGGGAATGGGATCGGGAATGGGATCGGGATTGAGAATGGGATCGGGACATCCTGAAATTGGGGGGAAGTTCCGATTTGGGGGTAAACTTGTGAGCGGAGATGCCCCAAAAGAGAGGAAAAAACCCCAAAAACCCCCAAAACTCAGGAGCAGCCCCACCTCCCCTAATCCCTGAATCCCTGAATCCCTTTTCCCGTGGGATTGGGGGCTCCTTAGGGTTGGGATGACCGGGATTGTGGGGAAT
>NW_024580829.1:8258-10065 GCF_017639235.1 Corvus kubaryi
AATGGGGATTGGGGAGGGACTGGGATTGTGGGGAATGGGGATTGGGGGAAGAACTGGGCTGTGAGGGGATCCCTGGAATTGGGATGGGGATTTCTGGGATCGAAGGGATCTCCAGGACTGGGGAAATCCCAGGGATTTGGGGGCGAGTTCTTCAGTGGAGGAGCCCTGAAAGAGAGGAAAAAAAACCCCAAAAACCCCCCCAAAACTCAGGAGCAGCTCCACCTCCCCTAATCCCTGAATCCCTGAATCCCTTTTCCCCTGGGATTGTGAGGAATTGGGATTGGGGGAATCTTTAGGATTGAGCTGAAAACTGGGACATGAGGAGATGCCTGAAATGAGGAGGAAATTCCAATTTAGGCACAAATTTCTGAGCAGAGAAACCCCAAAAGAGAGGGAAAAAAACCCAAAATCCATCAAAACTCAGGAGCAGCCCCACCTCCCCTAATCCCTGAATCCCTGAATCCCTGAATCCCCCGGGATTGGGGGCTCCTTAGGGTTGGGATGACTGGGATTGTGGGGAATGGGGATTGGGGAGGGACTGGGATTGTGGGGAATGGGGACTGGGGAGGGACTGGGATTGTGGGGAATGGGGATTGGGGAGGGACTGGGATTTGGGAGGATCCAAGGATTGGGGAGGGACTGGGATTTGGGAGGATCCAAGGATTGGGGAGAGACTGGGATTTGGGAGGATCCAAGGATTGCGGAGGGTCCGGGACTGCGGAGGGAATTGGGACTGGGGGGAGGGAATTAGGACTGACCTGAGAACTGGGCCATGAATGAAATGAGAAAAAAATCAAACGAGGCAAAAAAATTCGAAAGGAATTCCACCTCCACCGCAAATCTCTCCACACCAAAACGCCAACCAAACCCAAAGCCCCTTCCCACCACCCCAAAAACCACCACAAACCCCCTTCCTTCAACCCCCCACCCCCCTCCGGCAGACATCCGCCTGCGCGTGCGCGCCGAGTATTGCCAGCACGACTCCGCCCTGCACGGCAACGTCTTCTCCAACAAGCAGGACCCTCTGGAGCGCCAATTCGAGCGCTTCAACCAAGCCAACACCATCCTCAAATCCCGGGATTTGGGCTCCATCATCTGCGACATCAAATTCTCGGAGCTCACCTACCTCGACGCTTTCTGGCGGGATTACATCAACGGCTCCCTGCTCGAGGCGCTCAAGGGCGTCTTCATCACGGACTCGCTCAAACAAGCCGTGGGCCACGAGGCCATCAAGCTGCTGGTCAACGTGGACGAGGAGGATTACGAGTTGGGCCGCCAGAAACTCCTCAGGAACTTGATGCTCCACACGGCTCCTTGAGGGATTCATCCGACCCCGCCTTGCTTTTTTGGGTTTTTTTTGGGGGGGTTTTTTTAAGGGGTTTTCACCCGGTTTTTGGTTGGGGTTTTTTTTTTTTTCCCCCCCCCATCTTTGGTGATTCTTTCCCCCCACCCCGGTGGTTTTTTGTTGGAGGCGATGGCGAGGATTTGGGGAGGGTTGGAGGTTTGGGATGTTCCAGGATTTGGCGCTTTTTTTGGGGTCCCTGCTGGGTTCTCCCTTGTGTTTTTTTCCATGGGGTTTTCCCCTCCATTTTGCTTTTGTATCCATTAAAAAAAGGGCGATGGAAAGGCGAAACTCCCGTTGGTGCAGTGGGAATTGGGGATTGGAGGCGCGGAATGTGCCAGAATTCTTCTTTTTTCTCTGTCAATTCCTCCTTTCCCTTGTGTTTTCCATGATTTTCCCCTGTTTTTTCCCTGTTTTTCCCATTTTCTGTTCTTTTGTATCCATTAAAAACCACGACGGAAAGGA
>NW_024580830.1:0-3587 GCF_017639235.1 Corvus kubaryi
GAATTTCGAGGATTTTTTGGGATTTTTGAGATTTTGGGGAATTTTTGGGGAATTTCGGGGAATTTTTGGAATTGCTGGGAATTTTTGGGAATTTTTGGGAATTTTGGGGGGATTTTGGGGAATTTTGGGGGTTTTTTTGTGAATTTTTGGAATTGCTGGGAATTTGGGGGATTTTTTGGAATTTCTGGGAGTTGCTGTGAATTTTTGGGAATTTCTGGGAATTTTGAGAATTTCTGGGATTTTTTTCGGCATTTTGGGGAATTTTGGGGTATTTTTGGGAATTTTTTGGAATTTGTGGGAATTTCTGGGAATTTCGGGGAACTTTTGGGAATTTCTGTGAATTATTGGGAATTTTTTGGGAATTTTTGGGTATTTTGGGAATTTCTGGGAATTTCTTGGATTTTTTGGAATTTTTGAGATTTCGGGGAATTTTTGGGGAATTGCAGGGAATTTTTGGAATTGCTGGGAATTTTTGGGAATTTTGGGGGGATTTTGGGGAATTTTTGGAGTTTTTTGGTGAATTTTTGGAATTGCTGGGAATTTTGGGGATTTTTTGGAATTTCTGGGAATTGCTGTGAATTTTGGGGAATTTCTGGGAATTTTGAGAATTTCTGGGATTTTTTTTGGCATTTTGGGGAATTTTGGGGTATTTTTGGGAATTTTTTGGAATTTGTGGGAACTTCTGGGAATTTCGGGGAACTTCGGGGAATTTCTGGGAATTTTGGGAACTTTGGGGATTTTTTTTGAATTTCGGGGAATTGCGGGGAATTTTTTTTGAATTTGGGGGGATTTTTAGGAATTTCTGGCGATTTCTGGGAATTTTGGGGAATTTTTCGGGATTTCTGGGAATTTCTGGCAATTTCTGGGAATTTCTGGCAATTTCTGGGAATTTTTGGGAGTGCGGAGTGTCCCCAGCCACGGCCGCCGCATTCCCGTCAGGTAATTCCAGCTTGGATTTATCCCGCTGAGCTCCCGGCATCCAGCAGGAACGGATCCAAACCTTGGAGCTGCAACATTCCCAAACCTCGGGAACAGCTCAGGATCCACCCTTGGGAATGGGGCGGAGATTCCATGGGAATTCTCATCCTGCTGGGAGCAAGCGCTTCCAGGCTCCCTAAAAACCCCGGGAAAAGCAAGCCGGGCCCCGGGATGGGGTTTATCCGCCTGATTTTGGCGGAGTTGGATCATCCGCGGGATCATCCCATCACCCTGCGGCCGGGATGGGCGCACGGGATCAGCAGATTCCGTGGGAATTCCTCCCTGGAATCCACGATTCCCATCCGTGTCTCACCCGCTGCTGCCGCCGAGTTTTCTGGAGGTTTGGGAATGACAGCTGGATTGGGATTGAAGTGGGTGGGAATCTGCACGTCCCCGCCTTGCTGCTTGTCCCAAATCTGGGGGAAAAAAAGGGGAATTCCTTGGAAAATTCCATCCTGGCAGGCAGCAGCTCGGTGTGGATGCGAGGCAGGGAAGGGAGATGGGAAAATCCCCCTTTTCCTTTGATGTTGTTCCGTTTGGGTGCTGCCGATCCAAAAGGCGACTCCCGAAATCCGGGATTTCTGGGCTATTTTGGGTGGTGCCCCTGGAATGCCGATCCTAAATAAATCCTGACGTGGATTGGATGGAAAGGGAGCTCAAAGTCGATCCATTCCCACCCCATCCCATGGGCAGGGACACCTCGCACTATCCCAGGCTGCTCCAAGCCCCATCCAACCTTTCCTTGGATACTTCCAGGGATCCAGGGGCAGCCACAAAGCTCTGGGAATGATTTGGGAATGTGGGATAGGGAAGGAATTCCTGCGGAGATCAGGAAGGGTTTGCTGCTGGATGTAGCCTTGGAATTACGGAACTTCCCTCTTTTCCCGTGCGTTTTCCATCTCCAAGGCCTCTCATCCCGATGTGGGATGGATGGGATCCCAAAAAGGAGGGAATTCCATGGAAGGCCGGAGCAAAGGGCTGTTTGCAGCGACACCAGGAGCATCTTTTCCCGGTTTTTTTTTGGTTTGTTTTTCCAGGGAAACAGCTTCCAGAGTTTCGATCTGAAGCTGGTGTGGGTGGATGAAAAGTGCGGAGAGAAATCGGCTCCGGGATCGTGAGTGAGAAATTCCCAGCGGGAATTAAAAATCCAGGGAATGCAAATGTTGAGGGTGACGGGAAAATGATGCAAAGCTCGCTCCCGTCTCCTTTCCAAGCAGTTTTGGGATGTGGATATTGGGGATCTCAGCAGCTTGGAATTCGCTGCCTGATTGAAATCCCAGAATTTCTGAGCTTGGAAAATCCTCTGGAATCATCCGAGCTGTGCCCAGCCCAGAGCACCTCCAGGAATTCCCTGGATACTTCCAAGGCTGGGAATCCAAACCTCCCTGGGCAATTCCAAGGCCTGAGCGCCTTTTCCATGAAAAGAATTCCTGCCACTTCCAGGAATTCCCTGGGCACCTCCAAGGATGGGAATCCAAACGTCCCTGGGCAATTCCAAGGCCTGAGCGCCTTTTCCATGAAAAAATTCCTGCCACCTCCAGGAATTCCCTGGGCACCTCCAAGGCTGGGAATCCAAACCTCCCTGGGCAATTCCAAGGCCTGAGCGCCTTTTCCATGGAAAGAATTCCTGCTGCTGTCCCCCCCGCCTCTCCTCTCATCCCAAATTCTTTACTCCAGACTTGGAGAACTTGAGATCCCTCCAGGAAAAGCACCTGGAAAAGCACCGGCAGCTCCTGGAGGGGCGCGGGAAGAGCAGGAATTGCCCTTGGATCGGGAAATGCCGTTTCCATGCCGGATTTTCCCTTCCAGGCACGGACTGCGCATCACAACTCCGGAAGAAACCTTCGTCCTCTCCGCCAAGGAGCCCCACATAAAGGTCGGGCTTTGGGATTTTCCCAACTTTTTATGATTTGAGGCAGGATAATCATCCAGGAGGGCTGGGCTTGGGATTTTTCACTCTTTTTCCAAGAAAATCTGGGATGAGATTGCCGGAGGGGGCTCCGAGTTGATGGGATTGAGGAATGTCGGTGGGAGCCCCTCGGTTTCTTCCTGCTTTTCCTGGAGTTTTCCACAGGCAGCTTGGGGTTTGAATGAACGTCGTGATTAAACATCCAAGGGGAAATTTCCCACTTTTTCACATCCAAGTGGAAATTCCTCCCTTTTTTCACATCCGAGTGGAAAATTTTCCTGGTTTTTTCACATCCAAGGGGAAATTTTTCCTGTGTTTTTAACATCCAAGTGGAAAATTTTCCCACTTTTTTCACATCCAAGTGGAAATTTCCCACTTTTTTCACATCCAAGGAGAAATTTCCCACTTTTTTTACCGTCCAAGTGGAAAATTTTCCTGTTTTTTTCACATCCAAGGGGAAATTTCCCACTTTTTTTAGCATCGGAAAAATTTCCCCCTTTTTTCACATCCAAGTGAAAATTTTTCCTGGTTTTTTCACATCCAAGTGGAAATTTCCCACTTTTTTCACATCCCAGTGGAAACTTTTCCTGGTTTTTTCACATCCAAGTGGAAAATTTTCCCACTTTTTTCACATGCAAGTGGAAATTTCCCACTTCTTTTAGCATCGGAAAAATTTCCCCCTTTTTTCACATCCAAGTGA
>NW_024580830.1:3687-4616 GCF_017639235.1 Corvus kubaryi
TCCTGGTTTTTTCACATCCAAGTGGAAATTCCTCCCTTTTTTCCCCATCCAAGTGAAAATTCCTCCTTTTTTCCCCAAGTGGAAATTCCCGCCTTTTATTCCCATCCAAGTAGAAATTCCCTCCTTTTTTCCAATCCAAGTGGAAATTCCCCCTTTTTTTTCCCATCCAAGTGAAAATTCCTCCTTTTTTCCCCATCCAAGTGGAAATTCCCCCCTTTTTTCCCCATCCAAGTAGAAATTCCCCCCTTTTTTCCCCATCCAAGTGGAAATCCCTCCCTCCTTTGCTCCTCCCTCTCCGCTCCACCCCCTCCCGCCGCTCTCCCTCCTCTCCCGTTCCCAGTTTCCCGGTTTTCCCGCAGGCCGCGTGGCGCTGGAAGCTGGAGCAGGCCGTGCGCCAGGCGCTCCGCGGCAAGCGGGATTTCCCTCTCTGGGGCCACGCTGGCCAAGGCAGCGCCGCTCCGAGCCACCGCTTCTTCTCCTACACCTTCGGCGCGGCCGGCCGGCTCCGAGGGGCCACCTACGAGGGCGAGTGGCGCTGGGGGAAGCCCCATGGCAAGTAAGGAACCTCTGGGGCCCCTTTTTCCGAGCGGGAATGAGGCCGGAATTGGGGTTGGGGAAGGTCGGGGATGATCCCCGAGGTCACTCAAGGACATCACCGAGGGGCTCCTCCTTTTTGGGCAGTTCCGGAGTGGGGATAAGGGAGGAGTTGGGTTGTTAAGGGGGTTGGGGGTTGGAATCCGGGCTGGAATGGGCCAGGCTCTGATTCCTGCTTCACTCGTTCCTAGAGGGAATTCTGGTCTTGAGAGCAGGCTTAGTAAAGCCTGAGTTCCAAAACTTGGGATCTATGGATTGTCTCAGCCATGGCTTAGGGATTAAACCCCATAAATGAGGTGTTGATCACCCTGAAGGTGCTGCGTGGGCTGGTGCCT
>NW_024580830.1:4626-8269 GCF_017639235.1 Corvus kubaryi
GATCTCGGCTTAAGACATGAAAACCTCACCCTCACGATGAGGAAAATGCCCATAAAAAGGCTTTGTTGGGAGAAATTTGATTCCCTGCTACCAAAATCTCCTTAAACTTTACCCAAACTTGAAACATCCCAACTTTTACCCAAGGAATTAAACCGAGCTTAAATACAAACTGCATTGACTGGAACAGGGGAGGTGTTCAGTAAATCCGAGCTTAAGCGAGGGAATGTCTGGGAATCAAAGGTTCCCAACCAAAATTCCTTTGATACAGGATAGAGAAGAGTCTGGGGGTTTTTTTTGGGAAAACCATGGAATATGAGCAACCTCCTCAGCCACCAAAACCTCTGGAAATCTTCTTTTCCACAAGTTTTCCACAGTTTGCTCTGGAAGCAAAAAGGATGGAGAGACTTGGTTGGAGAGAGCCTTCAAAAAAATGAACGAATCCACACTAGGAATGGCTTGGGAGGGGTTTTCCTTCAGTTCCAACCCCAAATCCAAAGCTGAATCCTGAAGATTCCACGGAAAAGATTGTGGAATGGCATCCAAGGAATGTTTAGGGCAGAGCTGCACCTGAGGAGAGCCCTGGGCATCATCGCCACCTTCACTCCCTCAAAACCGTGCCCCGGTTTTTGTCCTCCCCTGCCCTAGGGCTGGAAAATCAGGATTAATCCCAACCTCTCCTGCTTCCCATGGAGTGACTCGGGTGAGGCATCCCAGGAGATCTGGGGCCGAATTAAGGGATTGCGGATGTTCAATACCTTGGAGTTGAGTTCCCTTCCCACTCCTGGAATTCCTCTGCCATGATTTTGTTGCCGGAAGGTTCCGGAGCAGCGTCTTGGCCTTGGTGGCTGCTCCAGGATTTCTGAGGGAGGAGAATGTGGGAAGAGCTGTGGGAGTGGGAATTCGGGCTCTTTGGCAAAAACATCCATGTTTTCCACGCTCTGTCCTGGAATTCCAGGTGACCTGGGGTGGGGGAAGGACAGACTCCCACTCGGATGGGGCTGGAGCAAACATGGAATTCCGGAATATCCTGAGTGGGATGCACCCACCAGGATCATCCAATCCAACTCCAAGCCCTGCACAGACATCCCAACAATCCCACCCTGCGCTTTCCAAACGCTCCTGGAGCAGCCTTGGGAATGTGCCCGTTCCGTTGGGAGCCCGTTCAGTGCCTGACACCCTCTGGGGGAAGAACCTTTTCCTAAACCCAACCTAAACCCGGCTCAGCTCCAGCTGTTCCCTCATCCCTTTTGGATTTTCCATTCCCACCCACAAATCCAAAGGAGACGAAAGCCAAGATTTAAAATTTGGAACGCATCCAAGCAATTCTTTGGAAAACCTGGAAAAGAGCCCACCTCGTGGGGGTGTTGGAACAACAACCTCGGCGCGAGTCCAACCGCCTCGTCGTGGTTTTGGTGTTGCACCATCTCCTGTCAAACTGACCCAGAGGAGGTTTGGATTAAACTTTGCCATGGAATTCCTGGCTGGGAGGGGCTGGGCTGGAATTCCCAGAGAAGCTGAGGCTGTCTCTGGATCCCTGGGAATGTCCAAGGCCAGGTTGGACACTTGGAGCAGCCATGGGGTGAGATGGTCTTCAAGGTGCCTCCAACCCAAACCATTCCATGATTCCATCATTCCATTTCCTCTGGCTGGGCAACGCGCAGGGATCGGATTTGCTGGGATGAGGCGAGAATTACAGCGGGTGTGGGTGGAGTGGGAGACCGGGAAGATGGGAAATGCACTCCGCACCTGAGCAGGAATTCCACCATCCTTTTTTTATTCCCGTTTCTCCCTGCTTTGTCACCTCCTGGAATTCGCTTTCCCAGCCCCCACAAACCAGCTGGAATTCACGATCCCTTGGGCCTGGCGTTCCTCTCTTGTTTTCCCAGTGCCCGACACGCTGGAATTCCGGGCTGTGGTGTCGCCGTGTCCGTGGGGATGTGCCAGGCTCTGGCTGAACCCCTGTAATTAAGCAAGGATCACATGCAAGGCCCTAAAGGCACAACCCAGCACCTCCCCAAAATGTTTTTGGGATTAGGGAATGTGCAATGGATTCTTCCCACTCATCCCAGAGCAGGAAAACATGATGGGATTAAATCCTCCTCCCGCTGAAAACCAAGGCCTGGAGGTGCCTTTTGTGTCCTTGTCCTCCGAGGGATTTTTTGGATGTTTGCCATCAAATCTGGGAATGGTTTGGGTTGGGAAGAACTTGGGGAAAGATCCAGTTCCGACCCCCTGCCGTGGGCGTCTTCCACGGGACTCAAAGCTCCGTCCAAGCTGGCCGAAATATTTAGGCTGTGCTTTACAAGCTCCTGTTCCACGTGGGAATGTTGGGATGTCCCTGCTGAGAGAATTCCTTGGATTCCAGGGGGACGCTGAGGTGGCGCGATGGACGCAACCACGTCGGGGATTTCCAGGAGGGCCTGGAGCACGGGTAAGCCTTGGCAAACGGGATATTCCTGCTTTTCAGAGTAACCTATGGAATGGTTCATCCCGGAGGTTGTCACATGGAGAGAGGGGACTGGCAGTGAGCGGCAGGGGATCAGTTCCGGGCAGACGTTTCCATTCAGCTGGAATCTGATCCCTAAATCCATGGGAATTTATTCATAGGAAGTGTCCTGAAGTCGTTTTTAGATCCCTTGAAAACCTCGCTTCCATCAGGAGTTTGCGCAGGGAAGAAACCATTCCGTGAAATTCGCGTATTATTTATCTCGATTTTCTTGGAAGGAAGACTTGAAGATTCCTCCAAGATTTTTCCAAGGGTATTAAGGGGGGAAAAAAGATCCCGAACACTTTTTGTTGGGAATTCCAAAACATTTCACTCGGGGAAGGGGTAAAAAGGGGGGAAAACCAAGGCTGGAAGGAACTCTGGAGAAGGAACAACGAGGAACTGGGAATGCCGCTCCCAAGGGGATGAGTTTTCCATTGGAAAAAATCCAGTGGCACCTGGGAGAGATCTCCGAGGTGGGGTTGATTCCGAGCACGGAAAGATTGGGAATCTGGGAGGTCCTTGGGTTTTTAGACTTCATCCACTACAACGGAGCCGCCCTTTTCCATGGTGACCTTTTCATGGTGACCTTTTCCATGGTGACCTTTTCCATGGTGACCTTTCCATGGTGACCTTTTCATGGTGACCTTTTCCATGCTGACCTTTTCCATGGTGACCTTTCCATGGTGACCTTTTCCATGCTGACCTTTTCCATGCTGACCTTTTCCATGGTGACCTTTCCATGGTGACCTTTTCCATGGTGACCTTTTCCATGGTGACCTTTTCCATGCCGCCCTTTTCCATGCTGACCTTTTCCATGGTGACCTTTCCATGGTGTCCTTTTCTATGGTGACCTTTCCATGGTGACCTTTCCCATGCTGACCTTTTCCATGCTGACCTTTTCCATGGTGACCTTTCCATGGTGTCCTTTTCTATGGTGACCTTTCCATGGTGACCTTTCCCATGCCGTCCTTTTCCATGGTGACCTTTTCCATGGTGACCTTTCCATGGTGTCCTTTTCCATGGTGACCTTTTCCATGCTGCTCTTTTCCATGGTGACCTTTCCTTGCTGACCTTTTCCATGCTGACCTTTTCCATGCCGACCTTTTCCATGCCGTCCTTTTCCATGGTGACCTTTCCATGGTGACCTTTTCCATG
>NW_024580830.1:8369-10209 GCF_017639235.1 Corvus kubaryi
ATGGTGACCTTTTCCATGCTGACCTTTTCCATGGTGACCTTTCCATGCCGACCTTTTCCATGGTGACCGTTTCCATGGTGACCTTTTCCATGCTGACCTTTTCCATGGTGACCTTTTCCATGGTGACCTTTCCATGGTGATCTTTTCCATGGTGACCTTTTCCATGGTGACCTTTCCATGCCGCCCTTTTCCATGGTGACCTTTCCATGCCGACCTTTTCCATGGTGACCGTTTCCATGGTGACCTTTCCATGCTGACCTTTTCCATGGTGACCTTTTCCATGCCGCCCTTTTCCATGCCGCCCTTTTCCATGGTGACCTTTTCCACGTGCCCCTGGCAGGTTTGGGATCTGCCTGGTCCCGTGGCGCTCCGAGGACCGCTACGACTGCTACAAGTGCCACTGGTACCAGGGCAAGATGAGGGGCTACGGAATCTGTGAGTAAGTAAAATCCATGGATGTGTTCCCGGGAAAAGGGGGCTCCAAGGGTTGAAAGCAGGAAATGTTGTCCGAAATCTTTGGAGCCTGGTCTGGAAATGCTTTGTGGGTTTTTAGAATTCCAGAATTGTTTGGGAGTTTAAGGATCATCCCATTCCCACCCCATTTCATGGGCAGGGACACTTCCCGCTATCCCAGGCTGCTCCAGCCTGGCCTTGGGCACTGCCAGGGATCCAGGGGCAGCCACAGCTGCTCTGGCAATTCCAGCCCAGCCAGGAATTCCCAATCTCCCATCCAGCCCTGCCCTCTGGCACTGGGAAGCCATTCCCTGGCTCCTGTCCCTCCAGGCCTTGTCCCCAGTCCCTCTGCAGCTCTCCTGGAGCCCCTTTGGGCCCTGCAAGGGGCTCGGAGCTCTCCCTGGAATTTTCTCTTCTGAGGTCACCCCAAATGCTTTGGCCCCTGGGAACACCGGGCTGCCCACGGATCCTGCTCATCCCTATCCCGGATTTCTCCATGCCGAGTGTGGCAGAGGAGAACCGACAACCCAACGTTCCAACTGGGATAGGCCCATGGAAGAGGAACGTGGATGTTCCGCTCCTGCTTTAAACTCAGAGTTGCTCTTCCCAGAGGGATCAATGCAGGGAAGGGCTGGTGGCCACCACAAAGAGGTGGATCCAAGCCTGGCTTCCTACGGATCTGATGTTCCAGCCTGGATTCCCCAGTGCTCCCTGTGCCCAGGCTGGTGAGAGGTCATGGACTCAGTGGCCTCTCCCAGGACAATTCCAAGCCCATGCGTTGTGTCCTTGGAAAATTTGGGAAGCTGTGGAATGTCCGGTTTGGGCGACGCCCATTCCTTGAGTGCACAAGGATCAAATCCAGCGCTCTCAGACAAATATGGGGAATCTTTAGGGATGGAGCAGCCTGATCTCCTCATTTTCCTGGCTTCCTGCTCCAGGAGTAGCTGTCAGATATTCCCAGCCTGGAATTCCATCCCTCTTCCTGCAGGTATGGGAATGACACGGTCTACAAGGGCTACTTCAAGGACAACGTGCGCCAAGGCTTTGGGATCCTGGAGAACTTCTCGGCCGAGCATCCCTTCAAATACACGGGACAATGGGAAAACGACAAAAAGAATGGATATGGGGTCTGGGAAGACAGGGAGAGGTAAAGGTGGGATGGATCTGAGGTGGCTTTAGGTGTGGGAGAACCTTGGATTTGATGGGATAAATTCTCGTGTTTGGATGGGGAAATTTGGGATGGAGCCAGGGGGGTGTAAGGCTTGAATTCCTTGGAAAACATTCCCAGATGGGGGAGTTTGGGATGGAGCCAGGCTTGAATTCCTTGGAAAACATTCCCAGAGCTGAGTTTGTATGGGACATCCTGGAGAGCTTCTCAGCCGAGGGT
>NW_024580830.1:10219-12989 GCF_017639235.1 Corvus kubaryi
GGGGATGGATCTGAGGTGGCTTTAGGTGTGGGAGAACCTTGGATTTGATGGGATAAATTCTCGTGTTTGGATGGGGAAGTTCGGGATGGAGCCAGGCTTGAATTCCTTGGAAAACATTCCCGGAGTGGAGTTTGAATGGGACATCCTGGAGAACTTCTCAGCCGAGGGTTCCTTCAAATCCACGGGATGATGGGAAAACAACAAAAAGAATGGATATGGGGTCTGGGAAGACAGGGAGAGGTAAAGGTGGGATGGATTTGGATTGGGTGGGAGAAATCCCAAGGTTTGGATGGGAAGATTTGGGATGGAGGGGGTGGATTCCTGGGAAAGCATTCCGGGAGCTGAGTTGGTGTGGGACATCCTGCACATCATGGATGGAGAGCTGGGAAAACTGGGAAAAATCCCGACTTTGGCTTTTCTTGCATTCCAGAGGCGAGAGATACATCGGGATGTGGCTGGATGACCACAGGCACGGAGCCGGCATCGTGGTGACCCAGTCAGGGATTTGCTTCCAGAGGACATTCCATGCCGATAAAATGGTGGTGAGTCCAGGATTTCCATGGAATCTCTGAATCCCTGGCATGTGGAATTCGCTGCCAAGGACGAGATGGAGATTTCATTCCGGAATGAATCTTGGAGGACAAAGAGGGTTGGAAATCAGGGAAAGGTTCTTCCTTGGGAAGGTGGTGGGGCACTGGATATTCCCCAGGGAATGGGCGCATTCCCGAGGTTTCCAGAGCTCCAGGAATGTTTGGATAACGCTCCCAGGGATTCACAGGGTGGGATTGTTGGGATGGCTGCGTTGGATTTTGATCCTTGTGGGCCTTTCCCACTCAGGATATTCCATGATTTTCCCATAGAAACACTTTTGAAGAACAAGAGCTTGGTTAAGTTCCGGTTCTTAGGACCTTCCAGAGGGCAGGGATGGATGGGATTTGGGATGGAATTCCTGGCTGGGCTGGAATTCCCAGAGAAGCTGGGGCTGGATCCCTGGAAGTGTCCAAGGCCCGGCTGGAGCAGCCTGGGACAGTGGGAAGTGTCCTTGCCCATGGAATGGGATGATCCTGAAGCTCCCTTCCATCCCAAACCATTCCGAGATTCCACAACATTCCATCTTTCCTGGAGATCCCCAACCCTTCCCTTTCCAACGGGAACTCACCCATCGAACATTGGGAATTCACCAATCCAACATCGCGAGCCCAGTTCACGCAAAGGTTGGGAATTGGCGAGGAAAAACAAAGGGAATTTGGAATAAAACCATGGAAAACCCCATCCTTAAAAAAACCCAACGAGCTCATCCCTGCTTCCCAAATTCAGGAAAAACATTGGGGATGGACACTTCCCGTTAATCCTCCAGCCACGGAGAACCCGAGCAAAGCTCCGTTGCTTTGCCAGAGGCTCCTCGAACTTCCCGAAGTTTCCAGGTGGGAGCAGCCGCTCCGCTTTTCCTCATGGAAAATTGCCGGGAGCAAGCAGCTTCCCTTGGGAAGCTCAGATTTCTCCAGAGGGGGCCTTGTCCAGGAAGGAAAGAATTCCAGAGGAAAATGTCTTCCGGCTCAGGAAGTGGCCGCTGGTGACTCGGGAAGTTTCCAGGCTGCTTTGGGGATGAGGAAAGCTCCAGGTGGAAAGCTGGGGTTAAATCCCAGTGGGAAGAGAATTCCTTAGGGATAGGAATTATCCCGTGGCTTTCCCTGGAGCAGTTTCCCAGGGAATGGGCGCATTCCCGAGGTTTCCAGAGCTCTGGGAATGTTTGGATAACGCTCCCGGGGACAGGCAGGGATTGTCGGTTGGATTCCGATCCTTACGGATCCCTTCCCGCAGGGAATTCCATGATTCCGCACATTCCTGTTTTGTGGGAATCAGTTCCTAAAGAAGCATCCGGAAAATATCCCGGACTTGGGAGCACCACGAGTTTGACCCCGTGACATTCCTCGGTTTCCCTTCCCAGCACAGGATCCTGCTTTTTTTGTCCCTTTCCCAAGGAAAATCCATGGAATCCTTGTGTCATTCCGAGCTTCCTCACCACTCCATGGATCTTTCCAGAACTTTCTCCCGACCACAGACAGGAAAAATCAGGGAAAACCCCCACCCAAATTCTTGGCATCCGCATTCCACGAGTCGATCCCGTATCCCATCAATGGGATTTTTCCGGGATGAATTGGAGCGGGTGGGAATTCTGTGGTGCAGTGGTTCGGTCTAAAATACTCATTACTGTTTATCTGCTGTGAGATGAGAATGAGGAGAAATGCAAAGCAGGCCCCACACTGGAGAGAATAGAAAGAAGTTGATGAACAGACCTAGAAGAGGGGAAAGAAAAAAAATAAAATCAGAGCACACCTTCAGAACACTTCTCCTCCCCTCCCTCCCTTCTCCCGCTGACAATGTTCAAAGACAACCCTGGAGATGTTCAGTCTGTTACCACTTCTGTAAAAACCTTGTTCAGTCCATTTAGAAAGAGAAGTCTCTTCTTGCTCATGCTATGAAAACATTATCACAACGAGACAGCCGCCCGCTTCCAAATATTGTTCAGTCCATTCAGGAAGAGGAGTCTCTGCCTGCGTGTGAGTCCTTTCCCCCGACTTGCAGCTTTTCCCGCAACTGCTTTCGAGGGTCCGCTCTGGAAGTTTTTGGGGTACAATTTTAAGGTTGAGCCGTTCAGAAAAAAAAACAGAGGCCCTTCTCCTTCCCTGGGAGCAAAGGGTCTTCATCATCTTCATCTTTAGGACTATCTCTGGGAGCATCTCTACGGACTGAGGTTTTCTCCTTTCCC
>NW_024580830.1:22989-24915 GCF_017639235.1 Corvus kubaryi
TAATAGGGAATTTAATAATAGAGAATTTAATAATGGAGAATTTAATAGTAGAGAATTTAATAATAGAGAATTTAATAATGGAGAATTTAATAATAAATAGAGATTTTTTATAATAAATAGAGAATTTAGTAATAGAGAATTTAATAATAAATAATGTTGAGATTTGAATAAGGCATGGAGAAATTAAAAAGAATTTAATAATAAATAGAGAATTTATTGATGAGAATTTAAAAATGGAGAATTTAATAATAAATAGAGAATTTAGGAATAGAGAATTTAATCATAACTAATGGAAGAGCAGAAAATGTAATGGGAATTTAATAATAAATGGAGAATTTAGTAATAAATTGAGATTTTAATAATAAATAGGGAACTTAATGAGAATTTAATAATGAATAATGTAGGGATTTTAATAATACCTAGAGAAATTATAAAGTATTTATTAATGAATGAGGATTTAATAATGGAGATGATCCCGAAAAATCCCGGATGATCCCGGATAATCCCAGATAATCCTGGATAATCCGGGATGATGCCGGGTGATCCCAGATAATCCCAGATAATCCTGGGTAATCCCGGATGATGCCGGGTGATCCCAGATAATCCCGGATGATCCCAGATGATCCCAGATGATCCTGGGTGATCCCAGATGATCCCAGATAATCCCAGATAATCCTGGATAATCCCGGATGATCCCAGATGATCCCGGATAATCCTGGATGAACCTGGGTGATCCCAGATAATTCCGGATGATCCCGGATAATCCCAGATAATCCCGGATGATCCCAGATGATTCTGGGTGATCCCAGATAATCCCAGATGATCCCAGCTAATCCCAGCTAATCCCGGCTAATCCCAGATTTCCGCTCCGCAGGGAAAGCTCTCCTTTGCCAACGGCTTCGTTTTGGAGGGAACCTTCAGCGCCAGGAAGGGCCGAGGGCTGCAGACCCACGGCACCCTCAACACTTCCATGGAAAAGCCGGAGGAGCCGAGATCCAGAGCGTGAGCGCCGGGAAGGGCGGCCTTGGGAATGCGGCGCTGGGATCCTTCCCGGAGGAGCTGGGGATGGATCCCGCCATGGATCAGGGAAAGCTGGGCTGGGAATGGATCCGAACGTGGATCTGAGGGCAAGGGGAGAGGGAGGAAAGGGCGGGAATTGTAGGGGGGAAGGGGGGAATTCCATAGGGAATTAGGGGATGGATGTTTTAGGGCCATCCTGGGATTCATTCCATATGGAATTAGGGGATGGATGTTTTATGGCCATCCTGGGATTGTCCTGGGATTCATTCCATAGGGAATTAGGGGATGGATGTTTTAGGGCCATCCTGGGATTCATTCCATAGGGAATTAGGGGATGGATGTTCTATGGCCATCCTGGGGTTCATTCCATAGAGAATTAGGGGATGGATGTTTTATGGCCATCCTGGGATTGTCCTGGGGTTAATTCCATAGGGAATTAGGGGGTGGATGTTCTATGGCCATCCTGGGGTTCATTCCATAGAGAATTAGGGGATGGATGTTTTATGGCCATCCTGGGATTGTTTTGGGATTCATTCCATAGGGAATTAGGGGATGGATGTTTTAGGGCCATCCTGGGATTCATTCCATAGGGAATTAGGGGATGGATGTTTTATGGCCATCCTGGGATTGTCCTGGGGTTCATTCCATAGGGAATTAGGGGATGGATGTTCTATGGCCATCCTGGGATTGTCCTGGGGTTCATTCCATAGGGAATTAGGGGATGGATGTTTTAGGGCCATCCTGGGGTTAATTCCATAGGGAATTAGGGGATGGATGTTTTATGGCCATCCTGGGATTGTTTTGGGATTCATTCCATAGGGAATTAGGGGATGGATGTTTTATGGCCATGCTGGGATTTTCCTGGGGTTCATTCCATAGGGAATTAGGGGATGGATGTTCTATGGC
>NW_024580830.1:24925-26711 GCF_017639235.1 Corvus kubaryi
TAGGGCCATGCTGGGGTTCATTCCCTAGGGAATTAGGGGATGGATGTGTGACTGCCATGGAATCCCATGGTGTAATTCCCATGAATCCCGAATTGGGACGCTCTGCTTGTTAAACACTGCCTGGATTCACCGCTTTAATTCCAATGAGAGATTCCCGGTGGGAAAAGCAGCTGCCTGTCCTCCCAAATTCCACTTCCCCTCACAAATCCCAATTGAATTCCCTCTTCTTTTCCTCTCCAAAACATTCCCAGTCCCTCCGAGGATTCTGTGGGAGAGAAGGAATTCCTTTTTCCCGAGTTATCCTCTTATCCGGCTTTTCCGCCGGATCTCCGACGAGATAAATGCTCTTATTTAGGAATTTTTGGGAATATCCAGCAGCGCACGGAGCAGGAAGCCCCGGGATCAATTCATCAGCACAAATCCCAATTTTTTATGTCCCATGCACCTGGAATATTTTTCTCCCCCAGGGAATTTTGTTGCTGGGACGAGAGGCTTGAGGTGCTTTTATGGAATTTCCATTTAGGATTATCCTGGAATTGGGGAAATTTTGGTGGGAATGGAGCTTAAAGCTGATCCCATTCCCAGCCATTCCATGGGCAGGGATCTCCCACTATCCCAAGGTGATCCAAATCCAGCCTTGGGCACTGCCAGGGATCCAGGGGCAGCCCCAGATTCTCTGGGGATTCCAGCCCAGCCCCTCCCCACCCTCCCAGCCAGGAATTCCTTCCCAAGATCCCACCAAAATCTCCATTTTTCCAAGGGGAAGCCATTCCCTGGCTCCTGTCCCTCCATCCCTCATCCCAAATCCCTCTCCAGCTCTCCTGGAGCCCCTTCACGCCCTGGAATCCTCCAGGAGAACATTCCCAGCTCTCCCAGCTCTGTGTCGATATCAAATCCCGCACAACATTCCCATCAGGAATTCCCATGAGGAAATCCGCAATAACTGAGGAAGGCCATGGAAAATCCTAATCCCGCCTTGTTTCCCAGCCAGCTGGGCCTCAAGGAATTCCCGGTGGAGAAAAGATGGGAAGGGATCTTTGAGCAATTCCTGGAATTCGTCCGCTGCGGCTGCAAGGAGGAAATGGAGGAATCTTTCACGGGATTCCACATCCAAAGCAGCAAGGAGCTGAGGAAATCCCAGGAATACCTGTTCTGCCAAAGGTACCGCAGGCCCTCCTTCCCGGCGAATCCAAGGATTCTCCCGCTGTTCCCGCTCGGGAGACGGGAGGAGGAATTTTCCACCTCCACGGGATGTCGAGAGCCATCCGCATCCATGGAAAATCCGTTCATTCCGATTCTCCCCGTTTCCCTTTGGATTTCCCATCCCGATTTCTCCCTGCGTGGTTTTCCTTCCTCACCTCCCGTTTCTCCAGGGGCACCGAGGAGATCTCCTGGAAAACCGAAGATATCCTGGAAGAGCTCGTCCAGCACTGGGAGCTGGAGTCACTCCAGAGGTATTTGGAGCAGGTAAAAATTCCAGTGATTGGTTAAATTGATAAAATCCCAGGTTTTTCCACCAGATCCGGCCAAACTGTGGGCACATAAACCCTGCCGGTGACTTCCAGAGCTTTTCCATAGGATTTGTGGAGAAAAAGCTTCTCCTTCCTGGTTTTTGGGCACTTGGAGCAGAGCTCCGAGGCCGGGAAGTGAGGATTGAACTCCATTCCCGGTTCCCAGCCTGGAGCAGGGAATATGCAGCTCCTGGGAATGATTCCTGGCATTCCAGGCTCTCTCCGAGATTGTTTTTTCCCTCTCTCTGGAATATTCCAGCAAATCCCATCGGAAC
>NW_024580830.1:26721-27928 GCF_017639235.1 Corvus kubaryi
ATATTCCAGCAAATCCCATCGGAACAGCAAATTCCAGCTGGAAAAGGGGAGCAGAAAGGATTTAAGGCAGCCGAAATATCCCAAATTCCAGCTGATCATTCCAGGATGCTTCCAGGAGGAGCTTGGGAGCCCTTTTGGGATTTCCCTCCACTCCTCACCGGTAACGTTGGATTTTCCAGGCGCTGAAGTCTTCCCTGCATCCCTTGGGAAAGCTCCTGAGGGCTCTGACCATGGTTTTCCAGGCCACTTATTCCGGGATTGGGGCCACCAGGCACCTGCTGAGCATGGCCCAAGAGGAGGTCAAGTTCTATGCCCAGAAAATTTGGGAATTCTACCAGTAAGTCCAACACGGAGCTTCTTCCGTAGGGCGGGAGCGCGGAGCGGAGCTTTGGGGTGGTGGTTTTAGGTTGGTGTTCCTCGTCCTTGGGAATTCTTGGGAATTCTTGGGAATTGAGTCGCTTCCTCGAGGTGATGGTGTCCAGCAGAGCCCGAATCCGTGGGTTTGGAGATCCGTGGTGGAAGGAAAAACGGGATCATGGAATGGTTGGGGTTGGAAGGGGCCTGAAAGCTCAGGCAGTTCCAATCCCTTTTCCCTGGATCCACTCCCAGGGATCCAGGGGCAGCCGCGGCTTCTCTGGGAATTCCAGCCCAGCCAGGAATTCCTTCCCGATATCCACCCCAAACCATTCCGGGATTCTCCGGAAAATCAAGCCCGAGCCCAGCTCCTTTTCCATCCTTTAACGCTCACCGATGGATCAGGGAATGGTGACCGCTCTGCTCTTCCGAATCCACGGAAATCCGGGAATTCTCAGCCATTCCCGGTGCTTCTGCTGCTCCAGGAGAAACCCCTCCGACACTGGAACGACCCCGCAAGAATTCCAGAGGCTCTCCCGAAAATCCCAGCGCCTGCCGGCCCAGCTGAGCTCCTCCTTCGGGAACGCCGGATTATCCTTAAGAATCCCGGCAAGGAGCTCATCCCGGTTTCCGCTCTTCCAGGGCTTTGCTGCGTCTGGCGCTGGCGCGGAAGGGCCGGGGGCCCTCGGGGGACGCGGAGCCCAGGTGGGTGCAGGGCCGGGAGCGCCGCGGCAGCGGCTGCGGGGCCTCTCCTGGGCGGGGGGCTTGGAGCCGGGCTTAGCGCCCAGAGTCCTGTGTTTGAGCCAGGCTTAGCGCCCGGGGTCCTGTGTTTGAGCCGGGCTTAGTGCCCAGA
>NW_024580830.1:27938-29162 GCF_017639235.1 Corvus kubaryi
CCGGGCTTAGCGCCCGGGGTCCTGTGTTTGAGCCGGGCTTAGCGCCCAGAGTCCTGTGTTTGAGTGTTTGAGCCGGGCTTAGCGCCCAGACCTTCGTGCTTGAGCCAGGCTTGGCCCCAGGCTCGGCTCCGAGTGCCAGCTTTTCCGTAGTTTTCCCGCGAGCACGGAAGCCGCTCCTTCCCGTCGCATTCTGGAGCAGAGGAGGTGGAAAAGGCGGAATCCCGGGAATCAGAACTGGGAATAACCGTGGCAATCCCGGTTCGGGAATTTCGCTCCTGCCGTTCCCTGCTTGCTCCGGGAATGTTTCCCGCTGATTTTTCCGCTGCCATTCCCACAAATCCGGGAGAGCCTGGAAAAGTGGGAAGCTGGAAAAGGCCTCAGCGTGGATTGGTTTGGGCTGGGTGGCCCCGTGATTCCATTGGAATATCTCGGAAAAAACAGGGAAAAGCAGGGATCGGTCTCTTGGGAAAAACAGGGATCAGTCTCTTGGGAAAAACAGGGATCAGTCTCCAGCATTCCAGGTTTTTCCCGATGACTCCAGAATTCTCCTGGAGCACAAAACCCTCTGGGATCCTCTTGGGGCAGCCCGAGCGTGTGCTGGAAATTCGGGAAGAGGGAGCGGAAAACGCGGACGACACCTCAGGAATGCCTCTTCCGTGGGCTGCTGGACGGGGTTGGGAATATCCGGCTGCGTTTCCATGGAGGATCCCGGTGTTTTTTGCCGCTCTCCCAGGATCGGGAAGGGCTCCGGCGTGATCCTGGCGCTGATCCTGCCCCGCTTGTACCCCGAGCTCTCCATGCTCTACATGCTGGGCCACGAGCGGCAGGACGAGCTCTACGGGCAGGGCATCGCGGAGCTGAGCCGCTTCCCGGACATCCGGCTCCTGGAATTCCTGGATGTGCACAGGTACGGGGCCGCGGGAATTCCTGCCGGGATGGGCACGGGGAGACGGGGGCTTGGGAATTCTGGGATGTGCACAGGGACATGGGGGCTCGGGAATTCCGGGATGTGCACAGGCAGGGTCTTGGGAATTCCGGGATGCGCCAGGGACACGGGGTCTTGGGAATTTCGGGATGTGCACAGGCAGGGTCTTCGGAATTCCTGCCGGGATGTGCCAGGGACACGGGGTCTTGGGAATTTCGGGATGTGCACAGGTACGGGGGCTCGGGAATTCCAGCTGGGATGGGCACGGGGAGACGGGGTCTTGGGAATTCTGGGATGTG
>NW_024580830.1:29172-29330 GCF_017639235.1 Corvus kubaryi
ACGGGGAGACGGGGTCTTGGGAATTCTGGGATGTGGAAAGGCGGGCGTTCGGGAATTCCGGGATGTGCAAAGGTGGGGTCTTGGGAATGCCGGGATGTGCACAGGTACAGGGTCTTGGGAATTCCAAGGGGGCTCAGGAATTCTGGGATGTGCAAAGG
>NW_024580830.1:29340-31810 GCF_017639235.1 Corvus kubaryi
GTCTTGGGAATTCCAAGGGGGCTCAGGAATTCTGGGATGTGCAAAGGCAGAGTCTCGGGAATTCCGGGATGTGCACAGGCAGGATCTCGGGAATTCTGGGATGTGCACAGGGACACAGGGGGCTTGGGAATTCTGGGATGTGCACGGGTGGGGTCTCTGGAATTCTGGGATGTGCACGGGCGGGGTGGGGCCGGCCCAGGGCGCGGCGCTGCCGATGGAAATCGTGGAAGGGATGAGCTGGTGGTGGATCAAGGCTTGGATGGGGCTTTTCCCAGTTTTGCACTGGTTTCTCCAAGTTTTTCCCAGTTTTTCCCAGTTTCTCCCAGCCTTTCATTGGTTTTTCCCAGCTTTTCCCAATTTTTCACTTTTTCCCCCAGTTTTTTCCATTTTCTCCCAGTTTTTCCCAGTGTTTTCCCAGTTGCTCCCAGACTTTCACTGTTTTTTCCCAGTTTTTCACTGTTTTTACCAAGTTTTTCACCTTTTTTCCGGGTTTTTCCTGGTTTTTCCCAGCTTTTCCCAGCTTTCCCCAGGTTTTTCCAGTTTTTTCCAGTTTCTCCCAGTTTTTTCCCGGGTATTCCCTGTTTTTTTCCCAGTTTTTCCCAGTTTCTCCCCTTTTCCACTGGTTTCTCCCCGGTTGCCAGAGGAACTCCTCCTCTGGAATTCTTGCCTGGAAGGACGATTTTTTAATGGAAAACTGCTGCTATCCCCACTGATCCCGATTTTTAGGTGCAAAATCCCATTTTTTTAGCTCCCCAAATTCTTTGCTCCGAATCATCCCGGATTTCTGAACCTCTTGGAAAAGGACTGCGGCTCATTCCAGGGCATTTCCTGGCAAAACGTCCCATTCCATATTGGGAATCCCAGGAATTCCACATTCCAGCTTGGAGATCCCTGGAATGTCCCGTTCCACGTTGGAATACAGGGAATGGCGCATTCCACTCGGGAATTCTCCTCAGGGGTTTCAGCAGCCCCCGAGTCTCCGTCTGATTCCGACGGAAGTAAATTCGAGGGATCGGATCTAAAATTCCCAGAATTCCTCATGGATTAGGCCGGGATCATCCCTGAGTGACACAAACTCCGAGGGGAGCTCTGGGAAGGGGATCCTGGGGATGGGAAATCCCAGGGATCCGTGGGATGGGAGCGCTCAGGGATCCGTGGGATGGGAGCGCTCAGGGATCCGTGGGATGGGAATTCTCAGGGATCCATGGGATGGGAACTCCCAGGGATCCTTGGGATGGGAAATCCCAGGGATCCATGGGATTGGAATTCTCAGGGATCCATGGGATGGGAATTCTCAGGGATCCATGGGATGGGGACTCTCAAGGATCTGTGGGATTGGAACTTCCAGGGATCGATCCATGGGGTGGGAGCTCTGAGGGATCCATGGGACTGGAATTCTCAGGGATCCATGGGATTGGAACTCCCAGGGATCCGTGGGATTGGAATTCTCAGGGATTCATGGGATGGGAGCTCTGAGGGATCCATGGGATTAGAACTTCCAGGGATCCATGGGATTGGAATTCTCAGGGATCCATGGGACTGGAATTCTCAGGGATCCATGGGATTGGAACTCCCAGGGATCCATGGGATTGGAATTCTCAGGGATCCATGGGATGGGAGCACTCAGGGATCCATGGGATTGGAGTTCTCAGGGATCCATGGGATTGGAACTTCCAGGGATCGATCCATGGGGTGGGAACTCTGAGGGATCCATGGGATTGGAACTCCCAGGGATCCATGGGATGGGGACTCTCAAGGATCCATGGGATGGGAATTCTCAGGGATCCATGGGATTGGAATTCTCAGGGATCCGTGGGATTGGAACTCCCAGGGATCCATGGGATTGGAACTCCCAGGGATCCATGGGATGGGAATTCCCAGGGATCCATGGGATGGGAGCCCCCAGGTTCCGGTGGCAAATCCCACCCGGAGCAGCTCCGGGAGAGGAGCGAACGCAGCTTCCGAGGATTTGGCAGCTCCGGAGCAGGAGACGGAGGATCCACGGGGATTTCGGATGGCGGCAATCCCAAATCCCGCTTTTCTCCTTCCAGGCACCTGTGGCCGCTCCAGGATCTCCCGCTGAGCTCCGAGCAGGTACGGAAAAGCCTCGGATCCAGCAGGGAACGGGACACGGAATCGGCCTCGGATGAGGACGGAGCTCCATGGAATGAATCCCAGGAATCCCAGCTCCTTGATCCGGAGTCGCCATCCGGGGATTTCCATGGAATTCTTGTGGGATTTTGGCTCCAGAATGTCTGCTCCCAGTATTCCAAAGGTATCCGTGTCTCTTTTCCAGAGGCGCTCCCTGATCAAGGATCAATGCTTCCTGTCTGCCACGGAATGTCTGCAGAAGCTCATGTGAGTCCCGCCCTTCCCAGGGAAATCCTGGAATTCTTCCGGGAAATGCCGTGAATCCTTGTCCATCCATTCCCTGGGAAATCCTGGAATTCTTCCGGGAAATGCCGTGAAT
>NW_024580830.1:31820-33377 GCF_017639235.1 Corvus kubaryi
CTGGGAAATCCTGGAATTCTTCCGGGAAATGCCGTGAATCCCTGTCCATCCATTCCCAAGGAAATCCCAGAATTCTTCCGGGAAATGCCGTGAATCCCTGTCCATCCATTCCCAGGGAAATCCCGAGATTTTTCCGGGAATTGCCGTGAATTTAAAAGCCATTCCAGGGCCGTTCCGTCCGTGATTTCAGAAGTTGTTCGGGATGTTGTTTCTGTTTCAAACGGATTTCCAGGGAATTTTTCCCTGTAAGAATTCCATGAGAACACCTCAGAGATGTCGGAATCCGGGAATTCCCTGCTGGGAGGGGCTGGGCTGGAATTCCCAGAGAAGCTGGCAGTGGATCCATGGGATGGGAGCTCCCAGGGAAGGTGGGGGCAGGAATGTCCCGTTCCCCGTTGGAATACCGGGAATGGCGCATTCCACTCGGGAATTCTCCTCCGGGGTTTCAGCAGCCCCCGAGTCTCCGTCTGATTCCGACGGAAGTAAATTTGAGGATCTGAAATTCCTAGAATTCCTCATGGATTATGCCGGGATCATCCCTGAGTGACACAAACTCAGAGGGGAGCTCTGGGAATGGGATCCTTGGGATGGGAAATCCCAGGGATCCGTGGGATGGGAGCGCTCAGGGATCCGTGGGATGGGAGCACTCAGGGATCCATGGGATTGGAATTCTCAGGGATCCATGGGATGGGAGCTCAGGGATCCATGGGATGGGAAATCCCAGGGAAGATGGGAGCAGCAATGTCCCATTCCATCTTGGAATAATGAGCAGGGATGTCCCATTCCATCTTGGAATTCCAGGAATGTCCCATTCCACTTAGAGATCCCAGGAATGTCCCATTCCGCCTTAGAATTCCAAGAATGTCCCATTCCACATGGAGATCCTGGGAACGTCCCATTCCAGCTTGGAATTCCAGGAATGTCCCATTCCAGCTGGGAGATAGGGGCAGGAATGTCCCGTTCCACTTTGGAATTCCAGGAATGTCCCATTCCACATGGAGATCCCGGGAATGTCCCATTCCATGTTGGAGATCCCGGGAATGTCCCCTGCCACTCGGGAATGCCCCACCCCTCCTGGGAACACCTCCCGGCCCCGCCCCGCTGCCTCCTCCCTGCTCCATCCATTCCATCCATGAACTCCTTGGAATTTCCCTTCCCCTTCCCTTTTCCCTCTTCCCTTTTCCTTTTTCCCTTCCTTTCCCTCCCCTTCCCCTTTCCGTCTTCCCTCTTCCCTTTTCCTTGTTCCCTTCCCCTTTCCCTTTTCCCTCTTCCCTTTTCCCTTCCCTCCCCTTCCCTTCCCTTTTCCCCTTTTCCTTTTCCCCTTCCTTTCCCTCCCCTTCCCCTTTCCCCTCTCCTTTCCTTTCCCCTTTTCCTTTTTCCCTTCCCTTCCCTTCCCTCTTCCCCCTTTTCCCTCTTCCCTTTCCCCTTCCCTTCCCTTTTCCCTTTTCTCTTTTCCTTTTTCCCTTCCCTTCTCTTTTCCTTTCCCTTTTGTTCCCCTTCCATTCCCCTTCCCTTTTCCTTTTTCCCTTCCTTTCCCTCCCCTTCCCCTTTCCCCTT
>NW_024580830.1:33387-39496 GCF_017639235.1 Corvus kubaryi
TTTCCCCTTTTCCTTTTTCCCTTCCTTTCCCTCCCCTTCCCCTTTCCATCTTCCCTCTTCCCTTTTCCCTCTTCCATTTTCCTTTTTCCTTCCCCTTTCCCCTTCCCTTCCCTTCCTTTCCCTTTCCCCTTTTCCTTTTTCCCTTCCCTTTTCCCTTTTGTTCCCCTTCCCCTTTTCCCTCTTCCCTTTTCCCCTTTTCCTTTTTTCCCTCCCCTTCCCCTTTCCCCTTCCTTTTCCTTTTCCCTTTTCCTTTTTTCCTTCCCCTTCCCCTTTTCCCTCTTCCCTTTTCCCCTTTTCCTTTTTCCCTCCCCTTCCCCTTCCCCTTCCTTTTCCTTTTTCCCTTTTCCCTTCCCTTCCCTTCCCCTTCCTTTCCCTTCCCTTCCCTTCCCTTCCCCTTCCCTTCCCTTCCCTTCCCTTCCCTTCCCTTCCCTTCCCCTTCCCTCCCCCTTTCCCTTCCCCTCCCTGTTCAATTCCCGCTTTTCCGGCCGTGTTTTCCCGGCAGCACCACGGCGGATCCGGCCGCCAAGCTGGCCGTCCTGCGGCAGACGTACGAGGAGCTGCAGAGCGCCGTGAGCCGCGCGCCGCACCGGGAAGCGCCGCACCGGGAAGCGCCGCACCGGGAAGCGCCGCTGCCCATGGACGACCTCCTGCCTCTCCTGATCTTCGTCGTGTCCCGAGCCAAGTGAGCGGGAATTCCGGGATACCTCCGGAAAAGGCGGAGTCGCTCCCAGTGAAAGCGTTGGGACGTGGGCTTGGATGGATGGGAGGGGTTGGATTTCCGGAGGTGCGGGTGGGGGTTGGGATTGAAGCGCTGATGGAATTGCAGGGCCTCGGCTTGAAGCCTATTCCAGGGTTTTCGTGGATTCTGAGATTCTTTTGTCGTGGAATTCCAGGGTGGCTGTCTCTTATCCCAAAGTTTCCTTGGAAAAAGATTGCTTTTATCACGGAATTCCAGAGTCTTATCCCAGAGAACGTTCCAGGGTTTCCACGAGATCCCTTTTTATCATGGAATTCCAGGGTGGCTGTCTCTTATCCCAGGGTTTCCATGGACAATGAGATTCCTTTAATTCCAGTCTTATCCCAGAGAACATCCCAGGGTTTCCACGGACAATGAGATTCCGTCTACCACGGAATGCCAGGGTCTCAGCCCAGAGAACATTCCAGGGTTTCCACGGACAATGAGATCCATTTTCTCATGGAATTCCTGAGTGTCCATCCCTTATCCCAAAGTTTCCATGGACAATGAGATTCCGTCTATCACGGAATTCCAGTCTTATCCCAGAGAACATTCCAGGGTTTCCACGGACAATGAGATTCCGTCTATCACGGAATTCCAGGGTCTCAGCCTAGAGAACATTCCAGGGTTTCCATGGACAATGAGATCCCTTTTTATCATGGAATTCCAGGGTGGCTGTCTCTTATCCCCGGGTTTCCATGGAAAAAGAGATTCCTTTAATTCCAGTCTTATCCCAGAGAACATTCCAGGATTTCCATGGACAATGAGATTCCGTCTATCACGGAATTCCAGGGTCTCAGCCTAGAGAACATTCCAGGGTTTCCACGGACAATGAGATCCATTTTCTCACGGAATTCCAGAGTGTCTGTCTCTTATCCCAGGGTTTCCATGGAAAAAGAGATTCCTTTAATTCCAGTCTTATCCCAGAGAACATTCCAGGGTTTCCACGGACAATGAGATCCATTTTCTCACGGAATTCCGGAGTGTCCATCCCTTATCCCAAAGGATATTCCAGGGATTTCCTGGAAAATTCAAACCCAAATCCTTCCCTGATTCCCTGGATCTGCTCAATCTCCAAAAAACCGGGAATATTTCAAGTCAAGGGCAGGAAATCCATGGATTTCTTGTTTTTATGGAATTGTTCCAGTTGGAAAAGGCTTTCCAGCTCCTCAAATCCATCCAATCCATGGAATTTTTTTTTTTTTTTTTTCCTGGAATTGTTGAGGTTGGAAAAGATCTTCCAGGCCATCGAATCCATGAAATCCATGATTTTTTTTTCTATGGAATTGCTGAGGTTGGAAAAGACTTCTAAGGTCATTGAATCCATGAAATCCATGGATTGTTTTCCATGGAATTGTTCAGGTTGGAAAAGACCTTCCAGGCCATGAAATCCATCAAATCCATGGATTTCTTTTTTCCATGGAATTGCTGAGGTTGGAAAAGACCTTCCAGGCCATCAAATCCAAGCACCCCTGACCTTCCCAACCCCGAACCCTTTGGAATTCTGGAATTCCGGCATTCCGGAATTCTGCCATCCCATCACACCAGATCCCACCTGGAATCCACCTCCGGAAAATCAGGAATCAGCTCTGGAATTCCCAACCCGCCCCTCCTCCCCCCCGAAATTCCACCGGGGGAGATCGATCCCACATTTGTGGATTTGCTTTTCCTTAGGATCCAACGCCTGGGAGCGGAAATCCACCTGATCCGGGATTTCATGGATCCCGCCAACCACGGCGGAATGTTCGACTTCCTGCTGACGGCTCTGGAGGTGAGGAAACGTTTCCCAGCAATTCCAGCGCCGCCTGACGAGCAAAATTCCAACTTTTCCCCACCGGAATATGGAATTTTCGGGAAGTTCTTCCCTTGCTAGGCTGGAAAATCTCCTCATCTGTGGTTTCCGAGCGGTTTCATCCGGTTGGAATTAACCTTGGGATCAAGGCAGGAATTCTTCGGCCACGATTTTGTGGCGGAATTCCCAACTTTTTCCCTCTTTTTCCCTCTGTTCCTCCCCAGTCGTGCTACGAACACATCCAGAGGCTGCGGCTGCACCCGAGGGAGAGCGGCCGCCGTTCCCAGAGCTCCTGATCCGCCGGGAAAAGGCGCCTTTCCCCAAGGCGGCCGGAAAAAGCGGGAATTGCGGCCCTGCTGCCCTTCCCGAAGGGAAGAATTCCCGAGGTTTTCCCCATCCTAAAGCACTCACTGGAATTCCCTCAGCCAATCTCTGGGAATTCTTTCCAAGCTGAGGTTTCCTTCTTAGAATTTGATCCCCTTTTCCCACAAAAAATTCCTGGGAAAAATCTGGTCCTGCTCGGGATGGGATTTTTGGGCGGAATTCCCAGAAAAAGAAGGAATTGGGAAGTTGGGAAAAGCCACGAAATCCAATTTTGGATGGGATCTTTCCTTGGTGGGACCAGGAGAGCTCATCCCAAAAAATTCCCCCCAAAAAATCCAGGAGCAAACACAGCTGGAAAAAGCGGGAATTGCGGCCCTGCTGCCTTTCCCAAAGGGAAGAATTCCCGAGGTTTTCCAGATCCTAAAGCACTCACTGGAATTCCCTCAGCCAACCTTTGGGATTGGAAGGAAGAAAAATTCCTTCTTTTTCTGGGAATTCTTTCCAAGCCAAGGGGTTTTTTTTGTCATTTGATCTCCATTTCCCACAAAGAATTCCCGGGAAAAATCTCCTCGTCCTGCTCGGGATGGGATTTTTTGGCAGAATTCCCAGAAAAAGAAGGAATTTACTTGGGAAAAGCCACAAATTCCCATTTTTGGGATTCCTTGGCAGGGCCAGCAGAGCTCATCCCAACGCTCCCAGAAATTCCTGGAATGAGAGGCGATTTTTCCCGCCCCTCCTTTTCCTCCTTTTCCCAACTCGGGGCCTCTCCATCCCCTTCGGAAGCTGCTATTCCCGAATTTCTGCCTTTCCTGCTGCTCCAGGATTCCCGTTGATCTCTGGGAGCGCTCGGGGGCGGCACCGCCGCACCTTGGCTCATCCCGCGCTGCTTCGGAATTCCGGAAAAACGCCGGATTCCTCCGGGAATTTTTGGGGAAATTCTGGGGAAAAGCAGGAATATCAGTCCCAAATCCAGCTGCTTCCGTGCCCTGTCAAAACCTGGAATGGCTTCGTGCTCGGAGCAGAACCAGGCTGGAATTCACCTTGGGAGAAGGAACCTTTGGAATATTCCAGATGGAATATTTGGGATGCCATTGTGGCGTTTGTAGTGGAAAAATCCCTTTTCCGGACAGGTTTTATCCCGCTTTTTTTTTTTTGGGAAATTTTCCCATGGAATTCTCCCCTTGTCCCGGTGATTCCCAGAAAACCAAACTGCCCAGGCTTTTTCCCGCTGTTTTTCCCGGAATTTTCGGCTTTAGTAAAGAGCACATGGATTACAGGGATCAAGGAATGCCTCTGGAATTTTTATTTCAATAAAGCTTTGGAATTCCGACCATTCCCGGCCCCGTCCTCTCCTTGTTCCAATCGCCGGCGGCTTCTTCTTTGGGAATTTCCACATTCCGGGAACGCGGCTCCTTGAGATTCCTGGGAATGAGGAATTGGAAGTCCAAAGCTTTCGAGAAAATGGGAATTTTGTGCTTCTGTTCCCTGCTGGATCCATGGATTAAGCCGGGCTTAACAGCGGGAATACACCACCAAATCCAGGCTTTTCTTCCCGAAAATCCGCTTCCGAGCCTCGTTCCGAGCCTCCGGGGAACCTCCCGCGATTCACTGCCCGGCCGGGAAAACGGGAACAGCTGGGAATTGAATTCCAGAGGCGCCTAAAACCGGGATTCTCCCGGCTGGGATGCGTTCATTCCAAAAAATTCCGGGTTTTCCATCCGTTTTTCCATGCTCTGGGGAAGGGATTGTAATTCCGAACTCCAAAATGCCGACTTCCTCCTAGGAAAGGCCATGCAAAGGGCAGGGGCGTGGAAATTCCAAGGAATTCTCTGGAAAACCACGTGGATCCTCCGGTTTTCCTTCGGAAAAAATCCCCGAAACTTCCCAAGTTTTTTTCCTCTCCTTTCGTTCCCGAGGGAGTTCTTGAGGAAGAGGATCCAGCTGGTGGGGCCCGAAGGTAACAGTGCGCAGCCGTTTGTGCTTCCAGGGGGTTCTGGATTCCAAGGAAAAGCAGGAATTGGGATGGGGGGGGGGGAGGGGGGTGTTCCACTGGGAATATCTGGCGGAATTCCGGCTGGGAATTGTGCTGTGGAAGCATGCAGGAGGTGCTGGCATTCCCTGGCCGATCCCATCTTTTCCCGGAGGGGAGCGGAGCAGGGAATGCTGGGAGCGTGCTGGCGTTCCCGCTTTTTGGCCGGATGCCTCGAGGCGCCCTCTGCTCCCAGTTGAACGGAGCTCGAGTTCAAAGCGAATCCGGAGCCCCTCCGGCTTTGGAGATGCCGCTTTGGAAGACGCGGAGTCAGCATTCCCAAATCCAGCTTCCATGGAAGCTCCAGCTGCCGGAATTCCCTAAAAAAAGAGGCTGGAAAAGCTGAGCTGGAAGCAGGAGTGGTTTTAACAGAACTGAGCCGGAGCAAAGCCGAGCTTAAGCGCAGGGAATTTGCTGCATTCCAACAGCCAGGCTCGAGCCGTCGGGAATTTTTGCCCTGAGTGCTGCTCCCAATCCTAAGGAAGTTTGGGATTTTCCGTAATTCCTCCGAACCAAAACTTTGGGAATGCTCTCCCTCCTCTGAAGCGAAGCTTTGGGAATTGGAGGAGCCCGTTTAGTCCCAAGGCTTTGGAAAAGAGGCGGAAAAGCGGGAATTCAGAGCAGGGCCGCGTCGATGGCGGCTTCCAGGCGCTGGAGCAGAGCCTCGGGAGAAGGAGAGAGGGAAGTGAGATCCAGCTTGCGGAAATCCTCGTTAGCGCTTAACGAGCTCAGCACCTTCACCATCCTCTTGAGGTCGAACACGGCGTGCAGCATTCCCAAGGTGGAGATGGCGGCTTTGGAAGCGTTGCGGGAGGAGGATTCCTCGTCCAGGCCCTTCTCCAGGAGGGAGACGCGGTTCTCGGCGATGACTTGGAGGAAGTTGTAGAATTCCTTGTAGTCGATGCCGGTGCAGGATTTCATGATCAGCTGGAGGGGGCGGAATGAAATGGGAATAACGGTGGGGAAATGTCAGGAGCAATTCCTGGAATGGTACAGGAGAAATCCCCCCAAAATCCCAGGAAAAATCCCCCAAAAAATCCCAGGGAAAATCCCCCCAAAAATCCCAGGAGAAATACCAAAAAATCCCAGGGAAAATCCCCAAAAAGTTACAGGAAAATTCCCAAAAAGTTACAGGAAAAATCCCAAAAAATCCCAGGAAAAATCCCCCCAAAAAATCCCCCAAAAATCCCAGGGAAAATCCCCCAAAAATGCCAGGAAAAATACCAAA
>NW_024580831.1:0-15277 GCF_017639235.1 Corvus kubaryi
CACCACTGGACCTTCTGAAGAAGAGCAGACCCTTTCTACAGGATCACCGCTTCAACAGAACCACATCCACCACTTCAGGAGGACTGCAGCCACCATCTTATCGGACTGTTACCACCACCCTGCCTAACAGGGAGTCAGGTTGTATCCTGACTCTGTCAGTTTGAACCAGTGTTTTCTTTTATTTTTTTCCTTTTCTTAAATTTCCCCATTAAGTTGTTATTCTGACTTGGTGCCTCCCACTGGTTTGTTTTCAAACTAGTACAATTCCTTTTCATCAGTTCTGGTTATGCTCTTGTATATCCCTGAAACTACCTCTCTTCCCAGCTGAACATCCTCCCTCTGATGGAGGCCCAAAATCAAATGCAGTGGCCAGATAAGGTCTGATATGTGCTAAGCAGAAGGGACAGTCTCTCTTCTTCCCTGGCTCTCAGGGACGTGTCCTGCTCACCACAGTAAGTGCTGCTGGCCCTCATTGTTGCTCAGGGATGCAGCTGACCCTGCTCAGCTCACTGCCTGCCAGAACACAACACCACATCCCAGAGGTGCTCCCTGGCCCTGCCAGCCCCAGACTGCATTCCTGAAGATCTCTATCTTCCAAGGGCAAAGCTTAGTCTCAACCCATGCTGGATTTCATGAGGCTCTACCAGGCCCTTCCTCCCAACTTTCCTCGCACAAACACACAGAGTATGCTATCTATCCACTGCAAACTTGACATTTATGCTTTATCCTCTCCTTATCACCACTGGTAGCAATGTTGAACAGCAATGACTCATCCCAGGAGACACCCTGAAGTATCCTACTTATTACCCACCTCCTGACAGAGCACAACCCCTTGAGCACGAACCTTAAACCTCGGGTATCCAACCAGTTTTCACATGTCCTCCCACTCAGGATACAATGTCCCAGTTTGGATGTAATAACATTGTGAAAGGCATTACTGTAAGTTTTATCACAGTGAGCAAGGAAAATGACACCCATTGCTCTTTTTTCATCCACAAATCCAGTCAATTTATCCTAGAAGGAAAACTGTTCAATTAAGCATGATTGTCCCCTTGGTAAATCTATGCTGACTTCCCAATCACCTTCTCTTTCTTTAGATGACTGCTGTATTTTTTATTTGCATGCCTGTATTGAATTTGAGTCTGATATAGGCAAGGCAGGGCTTGTACAAATATTTTGCAAATGTTCAGAACTATGGAAGAACCTCCCAAACACTCAATCATAGAGTCTGCAGAAATCTGAAAGTTCTTAGATGCAGAAATCATGTCTTTATACCAATGTTTATTACATGCAGTACGATTTAACCTGTTTTGATTAAAGATCTGATACTGGTGCAACAGAGACACTGAAGGGTAATACAAGTCTTGTTGAATTTCTAGTGTGCATAGGCTCTAACTCATTCATGCCTCCCTGAAGGAAAAAAAATAAATACCCCAAAATAAATTTCTCAATAAACACATTTGCTCACAACATTTATTTCTGTCGCATGAGATAAGAAAATACTTTGCTTTTCTTTCAAGCTCTGCAGCAGAATGCCAATGCATACTAAATTATGGTAGAATGCCTGTGTTTCCTTATACTCACAGCAATCACTCATTGAGGGCATAGGCTAAGCAACAGGACTTCTACTAACTTTTTATCTACAGAGATAAAAATAACTTGAAGCGTTAGGGCATACATTTATGACGTGAATTTGTCAGGAGCCTGCACTAACTTAAATGACTTTTAACTCTACGTGATGTTTGACTTGCTGCATCTGAAAGAACCTCAGCACTTGTTGTCTCTGCCATGCCAGACAGCAGATGCTGTCTACTGCATGTCAGCAGTGTATAAATTTCTAATCAGATTGTATCTGATAACATGGCTTTCTGATTGTTCTATTCATCAACTCATTTTAAATCTCCTTCAAACCTTGTTTGTATGGCTGCATTCATAACCCAAAACATCCCAGCTACGACAAGCAGGATAATGTGGATTTACTTTAATCTGAGATACTCACCACAGCATAAGCTGGAGATTTAGATTCAGTTTGCCTCCTAAACATTCAGGATCCAGTTGGAGTTACAACTTACATGCAGGACACTGCAAAGCAGTATTTTACCTCTATTTTAATAGCAAACATAATACCGTCATATTTCTTTAAATCCTTTTCATTAAGTGAAATGTTTCATGCCAAGCTTTCTCCAGGCTCACATTTCAGACATCCCTTTTCCAGCTCCTGTACATAAAGGTTCTGGTGACTAGCAAACAAAACATCTTAAAGCACTTCTGTAGCTGCACCCCAGGAACTGGCCTTGCAGTGATGCACAATAATATTATGTATCTGAATGAGCCTTCAATCTACTGGTGCCAAGAAACAAATGTTTCAAGTGTGGAAAAAATCATCAAGTTACAAGCATTGTATGGTCTAACAAGAAACCCTCAGCAATGCTCAACTGTTCTCAAACAAAGGAGGGCTGTGTCTCAGTGGAAATCATCACAAACCTGGGTAGAAAGAAAATTTTAAACCAATCTTTCCATGTCATCATCACATCTCACTCTCCCTCACAGTCTCTCCTTCTCCCTGTTTCACACACACACAGCCCCACAGCCCTCAGCTCCCCTCCCTCACAGTCTGAACACAGCCACTAGTAATGGTAGAAGCATATGAGGAAGCCAGTTGACTTCTTGACCCCCAAGTCATTTTGTAGATGTCACAGGGATGCCAAATGTGAAGCAGAAGGCTGTCAAAGATGAGCTGGGGCTAAAAGCAAGACTATGAGCTGTAATACAAAGCAGAAGGAGCCTCTGGGGAGCAATCTATCTTCCTAAGAAGTCTTGTGAACTGCTTTTTAGTATCAGGTGCATCATCTTGAGAAACCATTGTACATTCCAAGTAAAATTAGTTTAATGTTCCCACATAAAAAGGACCACAGCCAGGTGGAGGACCAGAATAGGAGCACACAGTGTGGAACTAAAAAGTTTTGCATGCTTCTGGGGGGAAAAAAGCCCGATGTGGAAATTCATTACAGATACATTTCATATGTAAATCATAGCCACTTATTAAAGTGGCTATGAAAGTGGGGGATTTTATGAGTGCTAAATACCTCGACATGTTATCCTTTTGGACAGCAATGTTCATTTCCACCACAGAATTTTTACAGGCAGTGGGAAGCAGGTAGTTGGACTCTTACGCTTCTGATGTTCCTAGGGTTCAAACAGCTTTTGGAATTTTCTTCTTTCCAGTGAAGTTAGCTAGAGCAAGATCAGGTCCCAGCTCACTTATCCTTTCTGTGAGTAAAACACCACAGACACTACAATACTAAGAATATTAGAAACCAGAGGAAACAGTAAGCAAGAAATTATTAAAATTAGGACAACAGATTTCTAAATCAATAACCCTGGCCAAAACAAAATGTGCTACATTTCTCACTAATCAAGTTGTTTTGTAAAATGGTTGCAACCCTGAATCCAGTCGAATACCTGATGCATTAGTTATGCATTTTTGATCCCACCTTTTGTTATTCTGTTCCCATCTGTAGAATTATTGTTGGATGTTAATACATTGCCAAATTATCTGACCTTGTTTGAGTAATCCTGAGGGGAAAACTGAGAGAAGTGCAGGGTATAAAAGTATGTTTAAAAATGTATATAGCAATAACAATTAATTTATTTTTGCCCAACAATTACATTTACAGCTTTGAGACATAATAGGCCATGTCAAGATGGGGCTTTTCTGCTCATTTGGTCATGATGAGTGGTTACCACATGTTGCTTACCCTTGCACCATGTCCAAACTCACAAGTGCTGTAAGTTTCAAAGTTATGTTACAAGCCATGTGTTTTAGTTCTGTTACAGTGGAAATGCTGTTAGAGCCTTGTTAAGTGTGGTATGTCATGGGCTACAGTGTTAGGAAGCATTTAGGAGGCATGTCTAGTCAGCTGAATCAATGTGAAAAGTGCAACATGCATTAAGCATAACTTTTTCTCTGCCAGTTTAAGTAAATACTCGGGATCTTCTGGTTAACCTGTTTGACTGAAGGATAATGCTTTCAGGTCAAGTCATTCTGCAGAAAGCCATCTTCCTTGCTCCTGTCTATTGCTAACATACAAGGCTATTATAAGTGATTCCATTATTATTCCTGTGTGAGAAAAGGGGATTTATTTATCTGGCATTTATCAGTGCAGTAGGATAAAGAATAGCCTAGCTAGAAGCACCAGGAGGCCCCAGAATGTATTTACTTGAATCTGGTTTTTTGAAACCGTAATCTATGACATCTCATGGTTCAGATCATTGGAAATACTTGATGAAAGCTTAATCCAGAATTTTTAAGACTATAGTATATGTCAGGGGCAGAAATGGAAGGGAGGTATGAGCACATAGAATACAGATTTATTTCTTTTATGCTTCATAATCGTAATACAAAACAAGTCCACCAAAAACATTCAGCCCATTCAGTAACAGGACTATACTTGTATGCAAAAGCATGTCATCATTATATATTATGTTGGGAAGTTCTTTAAATTGAGAAACACATTTCTGTAGCCTTGCTTGTGAGAGAATCCAACCAAGCCTACTGTAGAATGTTTGTTTCACTCTAACAGAGCCCAGACTGATTGGGTTTTTCTGGAATATTTCCCCAATGCGCAAACCTTATATGTTAGTCTGGAACAATGACCTCTCTTTCTGAACAGAGTTAATTATTCTGAAATTAGGACATTCTGGAGAAAACAGGGAGGGCAGAAAGGTAGAGTGGGTAAACTCCTAATGACAGGTTCAGGAGCAAGGTGTTGAGCCTTACTCAGGTTCTGTGTCAAAAGCTGATTACAACTGGCTCGTGTGTGAAGCACTGATGGGTTACTTGGCCTAAAAAAATAAAAGATTTGAATGTGGCCACATGACTCTCCTGTGTGAGCTTTGCTTCAGCGACTGGAAAGTTTTATCTGCACCAGTCTGCTGGGTCATGTAAGTTCAGATAGAAAAATCTTCTTTAAAAAACAACAAATGCCACATGATGCACTGAGAACACTGTAGTCTTCCAGGTATGTGGAGGCTGGGGGACAAGAGACTGGAGAGTCCTCTGTAGAAAGGAATCTGGGAATTTTAGTTGATCGTAAGTTCAATGCGAGTCAATAATGCACCCTGGCAAAAGAGGCAACTGTATCCTGGGGTGCGCTAAGCACAGCATAGATAACTGTTTGAAAGTGTTTGTTCCAGCCTTGTGCGGCCTCACCATAAGGACCATGTGAGTTTGGGTCTCCACAATTTAAGAAGGGTATAAAAACACTGGAATGGTTCCAAAGGAGAGCAGCAAAGAGGGTGGAATGACTACAGGGCAGTGACTGAGGATGTGCTTGGTTTGTTTAGCTTAGAAAAGATGAGACAAAGGGGAGACTTCATTGCTGTCTACAACATTCTCATGAAGGGGAGAAGAGACGGAGGCATTGATCTCTTTGTTCAAGTGTCTGGTGATAGCACATGAAGTAATGCCTTAAAGTTGCACAGGGGAAGTCCACATTAGATACATATAAAAAAATAATCTTCACTGAGAGTGCAGTCAAGCACAGGAACAAGCTCCCCGAGAAAGTGGGGTGCTTCCAGCTAGAAGTTAAAGATCACTAATGTATAAAAAGCCCCGTACAAATGGTGTGGGGGAGGGAAGCTGAGAGAGAGACAGAGAGAAAGAGAGAGAGGTTGTCCTCTGAGTAAAGCGAGTTCTAACTTGTCATAGTCACCCATGACTACAGCTTTTGACCGCATACTGACCTTCATGTTAGCCTGCATTGCAAGTGCATTGGCAGAGTTGATTTCAAAAGTAACTTTTTAATACCTTCAGTAAAAACACTTTTGAATAAAAGCAATATCCAGGCTTTGTCTCTGGGCTACCTACATCCATAAACATCTAAATCTGTTCAAAAATCTGAATAAATATTGCCTGCTGGGAGAGTAACCTAAGATAACTAATTGCCACTTTGCAGTTTGAGTTCACTTTCTAAGCACAGGTAATGTATTTTTAAATCCTAGTCAAATTGCTCTAAAAGGAATACATGCCACAAACTTCTTTATCTGTAGCATTAATACATATATATATAACTCCGAATGTCTGAGCAAGAGGATTGCTAATGTACATGGAGCTGCATTAGCGAGAGCATTGGTGGTCAGGGTTTTCATAGAATCACAATAGCAGAGAAGCATAGGATAGCCTGGGCTGGAAGGAACCTTAAAGACCACCTAGTTACAACCCCCATGCTGTGGACAGGGAGATCTTTCACAAGACCTGCTTGCTCAGAGCAGGATGGGACATCTCACTTCCAGGGATGGGACATCCACAAGTGGTACCATTTTTTGCTTCTCTTGTTCAGCGAAGAACTGAGCTGCCATGGGCTTTCCAACACTCTGGCCAAATCACCATACAAGGGGTGGGGAAAGCTGAGAGCCTGGTAACCAAGCTTAAAGCCCCAGGTCCAAGCAGCTATATATTGCAACTCTTTGTGGATACACCTCAAATAGTGGCATTGCCCTGTGCATCAGTAATTAAAACCCCTATAAATTTGCCATAAAGGGGTTAAAATTCAATGCATGCCTGATGCTGGAACATACCATCTGCTTCCACATTCTGTGCATGCTGCTGGTGAACTTAGCCGTGCTGGCTCACACATACACTAGGGTTTTTTGTTCAGTAGCAGTCCTAAGGGAAACTATGGGATCAAGCAGCAAAAGCAGGAACAGAGGAGATAAATAAGGGTGGCAATAGTATGGAAGGAAGCCTTTTGAGGTCTCAGGCCAGTTGTGTGTGCTCTAGCAGGAACATTGCTGTGGCTATTATTGCAGGGCAAAATGTGCCAGGGTGGGTAAGGCTTGTGCTCTGTGAGCCCATCTAGTTGGAAAACTGATGCAAGTATTAAGAGTTCAAAAATCAAGAACAAGAGAGAATTTGGGAGGCTGGACAGTCATCTCTGTCCCCTCTCTCATTCTGACAACTGCCAAAAAGAAGAAAGGATAAAATGAAGGCTGAGAGCTATAGGCTAAAAAGATGCCAGTGATTTATTCCTTGATGTAAAAGCATGAAACCCCCCCCCCCAAAAAAAAAAACTAAAAAAAAAACAAAAAAACCAAACCAAAACAAAACAAACCAAAAAACCAAACAAAAAAAATGCATGAAATGTTTTTATACCTCAGGAATGTATTTATGCTTAATTGTATAAATTGTGCTGTAACAGAACATTGTTCTAGCAGATTTTACAACAGACTGTTGCAATACGCACTCTTTACCAAATTTACTCTTTCACTTAGTCACCAATTTATCCATTGCGTCTCATCAGAAGGGTTACCAAGGTATACTTTCAAAAAGGTTGGTAAAACTCTGATGGCTTTTAGACAGATTCACATGCTTACAGAAATCAGCCCAGAGCTTTAAGCTGTCACTGCCTCCAAAGCAACCTTGCCTGTGTGGTTTCCTAAACAGTGAGACAGAACATTTGGCAGCATGTCTAGATCTCATCTCCAGTTTTGGAAACCCATTTCTGTTCACTGCTCTACCTTCATCCACAACAGCAGGTGATATCCTGGTTCATGAATACAGACATGCTTTTAAGTATGCAGTTATTGAATCTGGAGCAAAATGGGGATAAATATAAGGTGACATTGTAACAGAGGCTTTTGAGATAGACCATGTACATTCAAATACAATTTTCCTTGCCCGTTGTAGAACTGAAACATCACCAAGAATTTTAAATGCAAAGTGATAATCTCCATTCTCTTGAAATTGTTTTGAGTTCTTACATTTCATTGTTTTTATCCTTCTTTTTTATTTTTCTATGTGAAAATATAAAACTGTACAGAAGGCTGATGAGTCAACCTTCAATTATTTACAATCACATTATTATTTTTTATTGAACTTCAGTCTAAGAATTAAAGCAATAATTATTGGAAAAGTCAAGAGCTGTTCATTAAATGTAAGGTTTTTTAATATTGGCTTTAAACTTAAGTAGCTAAAACTGAACCATTTAGTTTTGCAGCATTTCTGAAAGCAAAATTACTTAAAAATAGTATCAATTTAAGGATCCTAGCACCCATAAAATGCATGCATTCATAAAATCCTGGTCCATCTTTTTTCAGACTGATGTGAAAGTCTCTTACTGGCAATACATGTAAGTTATTCCTAGAGGAACACTTTTTTGGAATCCCAGAATCATAGAATGATGGAATGGTTATGGTTCAAAGGGACCCTAAAGATCATTTAGTTCCAACCCCACTGCTATGGGCCAGGATGCCACCCACTAAATCACGTTGCTTAGGGCCCCATCCAACCGGCCTTTTCAGGGATGGGGCATCCACAACCTCTCTGGGCAACCTGTTCTAGTGTTTCACTGTCTTCTGAGTAAAGAATTTCTTCCTAACATCTAATCTAAACATCTAAAATCCTTCTGTTCAAAACCACTGCCCCTTGCCCTGTCACTATCTGCCCATATAAAGAGTCCCTCTCCCTCCTTCTTCTTAAGCCCTCTTTAGGTGCTGAAAGGCTGCAATAATGTCCCCCCAAAGCTTTCTGTTCTCCAGGCTGAACAATGCCTGAGTCTCTCAGTCTGTCTTCGTAAGAGAAGTTCTGGAGCTCTTTGATTGTCTTTGTGGCCTCCTCTGGACTGCTCCAACAGGTCCTTGTCTTTCTTGTGGTGGGGACCCCAGAGCTGGATGCACTACCCCAGGTGGGGTCTCACAAAGACAGAAGTGAGGGGCAGAATCACCTCCCTTCACCTGCTAGCCACGACCCTTTTGATGCACTCGTGAAGTTTTATTTCTGGGCTGTGAGCAAACGCTGTTGTTTGATGTGCAGTTTGTTTTTTACGTGCCTCAGCACATCTCCGAGAGGGATCTATTCCAAGATCTTCCCAGGCACACAGTTGAGGCTCACTGGTCTGTAGTTCCCCAGAGCTTTGTCTCTCCCTTTTTTAAAACTGGAAGTGATGTTCCGCTTTTTCCAGTCACCAGGGGCTTCGCCTGTCTGACATGACTTTTCAAATATAATGGAGAGTGGCTTGGCAACATTGGCCAGTTCCCCCAGGACCCTGGAGTGCATCTCATCAGATTCGATAGACCTGTGGCTGTTCAGCTTCACCATGTGATCCTGAAGGCAGCTCTTCACGATCTGACCCTTCCTTAACATTGAGCACAGTGCCCCCACCCCTCCTTCCCAGCCTGTCTCCTGAAAAGCTTGTGGCCCTCAGCTGCAGTGCTCCAGTCATGTACCTCATCCCACCATGTTTCTGTGATAGCAGTTAGGTCATAGTTTTCTAATTGCACCATGGTTTCCAGCTCCTCTTGCTTGTTACCTGTGCTGCATGAATTGGTGTAGAGGCACTTCAGTGGGGCTATCCACCTCTTCATTTTCTGGGAAGAGCCCTCTTTAGTTCTTTTGGGATGATTTACAGGTATTTCCCTGCTGTTCCCTGAAGTGCTGTTACTTAAAGTTCCTTACTGGCACCAAGCAGAGCATCTTTTCTCCCCACTGAATCTAGTTTAAAGCCCTGCTAGTAAATCCTGCCAGCTTGTCAGGTGCACCCCATCTGCTGTCAATATGCCCAGTCTCCCAAAGGCATATCCCAGATCATGGAACCTGAAGCCCTGAGCATGGCACCAGCCTCAGCCAGTCCTCCTCCCTAGCCACTTATTTCACTCTACCTGGGTCCCAGTCCCTTCTGGGAGGACAGAAAAGAACATTAAATGTGTTCCTGATTCTTTCAACATCTCTCCAAAGTCCCTTTTGATGTCTCACAATATCTTTTTCACAGCATCATTCAATCCTACGTTAAAGAGTAAGAGCACCTGATAGACCTCAGTTTTTACCCATTGTACTAGTTTGAAAACAAACCAGTGGGAGGCACCAAGTCAGAATAACAACTCAATGGGGAAATTAAAAAAAAATAAAGGCAGAAAACACTGGTTCAAACTGACAGCGTCAGGATACAACCTGACTCCCTGTTAGGCAGGGTGGTGGTAACAGTCCGATAAGATGGTGGCTGCAGTCCTCCTGAAGTGGTGGATGTGGTTCTGTTGGAGCAGTGATCCTGTAGAAAGGGTCTGCTCTTCTTCAGAAGGTCCAGTGGTGGCTGTGTAGCTCTTCTCCTCTGGGAATCCAGTGGAAAGGGTGTCTGTGGTGTTCAGAATCTCAGATTATATCCAGGATGGAATGCTTGGTTCCTCCTTCTGGGTGGAGCATCTCACAACGGGATGATGAGTCATGAGGCCAAGTGTTGATGGGCCCATTAACAGAAAGATAGTCTGGAGGGAGGAGGCAAGGAAACACTGCCCCACCTGGTTTCAACAGCTCATGAGGATGGTAATAGAATACAATGCAACCCAGGACATTATCCACCCCTTATTCTATTACCATCTACATCATCCCAAATCAATACCTTCCTTAAACTCTACACACACACAAGCACACACACACACACACACACACATATATATAATGAAACCCTACACACAGTTCTCACTTAGGATTAGGTCTCCTTGTGGCACACAACAGGTTTCCCCATCTTTCTGCATTACCCACCAAGTGTAACCAGGTCCTTGAGCAAAGACAATCGCATGGATGGGTTTGCTTTTGCCTCAGGAGGGCAATCCCAACATTTCCTAAAATACCTCTCAGGTGTACCACAGGGACTCTATCTGCATCCACTGTGTGCAAGGGTTCAGACTGGGTGGGACCAGCTCGATTGATGGACCCTCGGGTATTGACCATCCAGGTGGCCTTTGCTAAGTTCACTTCCCAATTTTTGAAGGTCCCCCCACCAAGTGCCTTTAGGGTAGTTTTAAGTAGTCCATTGCAGCGTTCAACTTTCCCGACAGCTGGTGCATGATAAGAAATATGATATATCCATTCAATACCGTGTTCTCTGGCCCAGGTGTTGATGAGGCTGTTCTTAAAATGAGTCCCGTTGTCTGACTCGATCCTCTCAGGGGTGCCATGTCTGCACAGGACTTGCTTTTCCAGGCATGGATGGAGTTCTGGGCAGTAGCATGAGGCACAGGGTAGGTCTCCAGCCATCCTGTGGTTGCTTCCACCATGGTCAACATGTAGCGCTTGCCTTGGCAGGTTTGGGGAAGGGTGATGTAGTCAACTTGCCAGGCTTCACCATACCTGTACTTTGACCATTGTCCACCGTACCACAGAGGCTTCACCCGCTTGGCCTGTTTGATTGCAGCACAGGTCTCACAACTGTGGATGACCTGTGAGATGCTGTCCATGGAAAGGTCCACCCCACGGTCACGGGCCCATCGGTATGTTGCATCTCTCCCCTGATGACCAGAGGCATCATGGGCCCAACGAGCTAGGAATAATTCTCCCTTGTGCTGCCACTCCAGATCCACCTGTGATACTTTCACCTTGGCAGCTCGGTCCACCTGCTCGTTGTTGCCATGCTCTTCATTAGCCCGACTCTTGGGTACGTGCTCATCCACGTGTCGAACTTTCACGGTCAGCTTCTCTACTCGGGTGGCGATGTCCTGCCAAATCTCAGCGGCCCAGATGGGTTTCTCTCTGTGCTGCCAGTTGGCCTTTCTCCAGTGATCCAGCCATCCCCACAGAGCATTAGCTACCATCCACAAGTCAGTATAGAGATAGAGCCTCAGCCACTTCTCTCGTTTGGCAATATCCCAAGCCAGCTGGCAATATCCAAAGCAGTTGGCTTCAGACCCTCTGTAGCTTCAGCTCCAGAACCCCAGTGGTTGGCCCTGAGTCTCCCCAGGCAGCTTCTGCTAAAGGTTCCAGGACAGACCATGGCTCCTGGCTGCAGAGTAGAGCACGGTCTTTACCTCTGATCCTGTCCTGACTGGGCCAAGGGCTACTGTATGAGCAATTTCCTGCTTGATCTTGGCAAAGGCTTGCTGCTGTTCAGGGCCCCAGTGGAAATCGTTCTTTTTGTAGGTGACCAGGTAGAGAGGGCTCACGATCTGGCTGTACTTGGGAATGTGCATTCTCCAGAAACCTATGGCGCCTAGGAAAGCTTGTGTTTCCTTCTTGTTGGTCGGTGGAGACATTGCAGTGATCTTATCGATGACCTCAGTGGGAATCTGACACCGTCCATCTTGCCACTTTACTCCCAGGAACTGGATCTCTCAGGCAGGTCTCTTGAATTTGCTCCTTTTGATGGCGAAACCGGCTTCCAGGAGAATCTGGATGATCTCTCCTTTCTCAAATGCCTCCATTGCTGTGTTCCCCCACACAATGATGTCGTTGATGTATTGCAGATGTTCTGGAGCCTCACCCTTTTCCAGTGTAGTCTAGATCAGTCCATGGCAGATGGTGGGACTGTGCTTCCACCCCTGGGGCAGTTGGTTCCAGGTGTACTGCACTCCCCTCCAGGTGAAGGTAAACTGGGGCCTGCACTCTGCTGCCAGAGGGATGGAGAAAAAGGCATTTGCAATATTGATGGCTGTGTACCACTTTGCTGCCTTGGACTCCAGCTCGTACTGAAGTTCTAACTGCATGGCAGCACTCAGTGGTGGCATGACCTCATTCAGGCCACGGTAATCCACTGTCAGTCTCCATTCTCCACTGGACTTACGCACTGGCCATATAGGGCTGTTGAAAGGTGAATGGGCCTTGCTGACCACCCCTTGGCTCTCCAGTTTTGAATCATCTCATGGATGGGAACCACAGAGTCTCTGTCAGTGTGGTATTGCTGATGATGTACTGTTGCTGTGGCTATTGGTACTTGTTGTTCTTCAGCTCTCAGCAGTCCCACAACAGAGGGGTCATCTGAGAGACCAGGCAAGGTACACAGTCATCTGATATCTTCTGTCTCTACAGCAGCTATCCCAAAAGCCCAACGATGTCCTTTTGGGTCCTTGAAATATCCACTTCCAAGATAGTCTATGCCGAGGATGCATGGGGCCTCTGGGCCGGTCAAAATGGGGTGTTTCTGCCACTTGTTCCCAGTTAAACTCACTTCAGCTTCCAGTACATCCAGCTGCTGGGATCCTCCTGTCACCCCACAAATAGAAATGGGTTCCACTCCCACATACCTTGATGGCATTAGGGTACACTAAGCACTGGTGTCAACCAAAGCCATGTATTTTTGTGGATCAGATGTGCCAGGCCATTGGATCCACACAGTCCAAAAGACCCGATTGTCCCTTTCCTCTACCTGGCTAGAGGCAGGGCCCCTCTATTCCTGGCCATGGTACACGTTTATCTCCTCTGGTGAATATGCTCCTGAGGTCCCTTCAAGAGAATCAGTCATATCTGGAGTCTGGAGTTCTGTGTGCAAGAGACCAGAGCAGCATTCACTCTAGATAAGCTTCTTGTGGTAGTTGCCCCTCTTTCTAGTTCACGTACCCGAGCTGCTAAGGAGGAGGTGGGTTTTCCATCCCACTTACTCATGTCTCCTCCATGTTCCTGAAGAAAAAAACAGAAGTTACCTCGTGGAGTATATCCTCTCTCCCTGGTTGGGGGATGCCTGCTCCTAATGGCAGAGACTCTTGTTGGTTCTGGCGAGATGTGGTAAATCTCTTCCTTAAGTTCCTTTTTCAATTTCTGATGGCCTTCTTCGATCAAGCTCCGGACTTGCTCAGCCAGCCTTGTTTCCACAGACGAGACATGGGTGCGAAACGGGGCTGTGACGGTGTCCTCGTAAATCCTCAGTTTGTTCACCAAGACGCCCACCCTGTCCTCGCCTTCCCTCCATTGCAGCGTTGCCAGGTAACGGGAGTATATCTCTGGTCCAAGGCGTGCAAACCTCAACCACACCTGTGATGTGCACTGGACACCATCCGGGCTCTTAGGAAATCTCTCGTCTTCCAAGAAAACGATCTCCAGCACAGCCAATTCCCTCAGGCACCAGATACCTTGTTCCATTGTGCTCCATTTTCCTTGGTGCACCTGGAGGTCTTCTTTACAAAAGTACCTGTCCCTTACACTTGTCAGCAGTCACTGCCAGAGGCTGAGAGTTTCTTGGGTTCTCCCGACCCCCTGGTCAATGACCACATCCTGGGACAGAGATCCCAGTTGCCTGGCTTCACCTCTGTCCAGAATGGTGTCATTGGCTGCAGTGTCCCAGATGCGGAGCAGCCAGGTCAGGATAGACTCGTTTGTCTGGTGGGTGAATTCCCTCCGCAGGTCATGCAGCTCACCCAGGGATAGCGACGGAGTGATGATCTCTGGCTCTGCCTCTTCTGCTGGGTGCGAAGGTCCTGCTGCATCCTCGTCAGTCACTATGCGGACTGATTTGCTTTTTGATTTCTTCTTCTGAACAGACACAACTGCAATCAGTTTAGGCTGTTCTGGTTTGGTGACAGTTTGTGTGGAGATGCTGATGGTGCTTTTGGTTTGTTTCTCCTCTGTGACAGTTTGCATAGACATGGACGCTGTTGCTTTGCTTTTGGTTCCTTTTTTATTTGTGACAGTCTGTATAGATGTAGTGGTTGTTGTTTTGCTCTTTTTTTCCTCCTCCTCAAGAAGACGCTGCACCACGCCAAGCAGTGCTTTGTTTCTAGGCATGGTGTACCCAGTGCAGGCCATGCAGAGAAGATGAAGTAGAACAAACAACAAGATTATGTCGTCCGTGACAACCAGAGGAAACTCAGTATTTTCAAAAACTTCTGTGTCAGGCCTGAAAGGCTGGAAAAAAACATTCTTTACTCCTCCCCCCAGAGGCTGGGTGTGATTGTTGAGGCCCCAGATGTAGCAGCCTAGACTAGGACAAGCAAACAAAGTTGAGTATATATTCCGAATTATGTTCATTGGCTTGGAGGTTATCATGCAGTAGGCATAATAGACTAACAAAACAAATTTTATACCATACCCTGGTCTACACAGGAGCATTACAACTGGCAGGTAGTTCCCCATGTGAAGAAAAATATAGAGAGCTAGGTACAAGACCCATGTAAGTATGTTGAGCATCATAGTGAGTAGGTGGCTTCTACAATACAAAACTATAATTCTGACTTTTCTCAGTACCCTGCCCCACACTGGGCACCAAAATATGTACTAGTTTGAAAACAAACCAGTGGGAGGCACCAAGTCAGAATAACAACTCAATGGGGAAATTAAAAAAAAAATAAAGGCAGAAAACACTGGTTCAAACTGACAGAGTCAGGATACAACCTGACTCCCTGTTAGGCAGGGTGGTGGTAACAGTCCGATAAGATGGTGGCTGCAGTCCTCCTGAAGTGGTGGATGTGGTTCTGTTGAAGCGGTGATCCTGTAGAAAGGGTCTGCTCTTCTTCAGAAGGTCCAATGGTGGTTATGTAGCTCTTGTCCTCTGGGAATCCAGTGGAAAGGGTGTCTGTGGTG
>NW_024580832.1:0-30338 GCF_017639235.1 Corvus kubaryi
CGAGGAGAATGAAAGCCATACAGGCCACATTCACAGTGCTCAAACACAGCCCTGTTGCTGGTGCTCTTGAAATAGAATCAGCTGACAGAGGCCAGCACAGAAATTGCCTCTGGAGTGTGGAATGAAGCAAAAAAATCCACCGGGAGAAAGAGGAAGCAGAACTTCTGCATTCGCTTCATTGCTTCTTCCCAGCAGCAGGACACGCGGATGTCCAGAGGTACGTCCCGCTGCTGCTGAGCACAGTGAGAGCACAGCCTGCTGCCCAGTCCCAGCGGGAACCCGAGCCCAGCCCGGGGAGCTCCCGCAGCGTCGGCAGCTCAGCGGACGCGGTGCCAGGGCCGCAGCCCCGGGGACACGCCCGCCCATTGTGGGGCAGCGGCGCAGGCGCAATGTCCTGCGGCCCAAACTTGCTGCTGCTGCCACGCAAGGCCCATCCTTCTGCCCCTCCTCCTCTCCCAGCACGGCGCAAATTGCACCTCGCGGGATGCTTCCCCGGAGGCTTCTCAGGCGCCCCGCTCCTCTTTCCACCTGAGCGTCACAGCGGAGGAATCTTTGGCGCACTTCCGTAAGCCCGGGCCTCTCGCTTCGTGCTGAATCGGGGATGCAAATGGCCTTGTTAAGAAAGTCAAAAGCCAAGGGAACAGATTAGGAATTATTAGAAAAAACTACCCTTCTTCCAGGCAAGGCACACCAAGTCATTTTCCACATTTCTCCTTTGCAGATGCTTTCAGTCGTCTGCTTGGAGGGCTCCAGCTTCTTCTGGTGCTTCCCATGAACCCATTGTACTCTTGATTTGCGCACCAACGCACCAGATGTGCAAGCATCTACGCTGAACTCAGAAACCAACTGCCTCTGTCAGACCCTTTTCACATTCCAGGTCACTTGCAAGATGTCCACTGAGAGCTTGGAAGGATTAGCCCACAGCTCTCCACTTCTGGCTTCAGGCTCCGGAGATTCTTTCTCTCCATTCAGCCAATGCTGAACAATTGCTGCTACCCCCTCCTCCTGTTTCCTTAGCCTAGAACAGTAACGACGGAAACCTTACCCACCGCACAACTCGCTAGTCCACCAGGAGGAGAAAGGACAAGTGTTCAAGCTCTCAAAACCTTGGTCCTGCTTTGCTGCAGGAGTCGTGCTGCACACACAGTGTGGCAAGCCAAGAGAAGCTGCACGTGATGGCACATCTTGTGACAGAAGCTCGAGCAAGGTCTCCAGGAAAGGGTCTTGAAAAGAGCAAACATCACTGTGGACAGGATTCTTGCAAAAGCAAAACAGCTTCCCAGAAGTGACATGCAAACGGAAAGAAACAACACAAGATGTTCCCGTATACTATTAATTGCTTCCCTTCTATGCTCCCCTTTTCTGTCTTGCACTAGTTCTACCCCACAGTTATTCCAAACTGATCTTACCTAGAAGACCTAGGACTTAGCAAGTTTGAGACACTCTACAGTACCCTTAGCTGCTACACACAGATTGCCTTCTCCCTGTTTGGCTTTGAAAGCAATGCTGGAGACACCAGAAGCCTGCCAATGGAAGATTTTAGAGCCCAGCGCATTGCTCGGCTCTGGCTTCTAGAGACAGGGCAGGTGTTCCCATGGGACTGCACCCTCAGCAGTGACAATAGACAGCAGAAGCAACAAAGGTGATTCCCATGACACTGTCACAGGGCTCAAGACTCCGTGTCTTGGCTTCACATGGCAAAGCTCACTGTCTGTTTGGACAGACTCAGCATCCAAACTAGTCTGCTTTTCTACCTGTGTCAATGAACAGCAGGAGAAGGAAACCAGCCTGCAGTTTCTTTGCAGAGAGGCCCTTTGCTCCTGGCTGAAAGTGCTGGATTGGCAGGGAGGAGGCAGACAGCTGAGAGCTGAGCTGCTCTATTGGACTGGCATCAGAACTCGGCAAAAAGAGTGTTTCCATTCTTTTGTTTGAATCCTATCGGCAGTCTCCGATTTTCACCTGGAACCGGGTAAGAAAACAGCAACAGCCCTGGCGACGAGGGCACCGCGCCGGGCACGGCCCCGCCGCTCCCACTGCCCACGCCGAGCGGCCGGGGAGCAGCGCTGCGCCCCGCAGGGGCTGCACGTCTCCCTCCTCACGTCCTGCCCTGCCCTCCCACGGGGCTGGCTCTGCCTGGCGCTGGCAGGCGCCTCATTCTGCACTTTGCTCTGCTCCAGGCAAAAAGTGAGGACAGCGCTTCGCTTGCTCGTAAGCAAGAGACCGCGGCGCGGGGCGAGCGAGCAGCAGGGGCAAGTTGCAAGACTGCCGCAAGGAAGCGTTACAATCTGGTGAAGAAGGAGCTAAAGAAGACGGTGCGTTTGGCGCGGCTGCGGGAGGAAGAGATGCTCCGTGACTCCGCTTCGGCCCCGGAGCCGAGCGGCCCGTGCTGGCCCGGGGCGCGCGGGGCTCGGCCGCGGGGCGCGCGGGGGAAAAACGGACACCCGGGCAACAGACACACGGACACGCGGACAAACGCTCCCAGCGCTTCAGCGGCAGCGGCGGCAGCAGCAGCAGCGGCAGCGGCGGCAGCAGCAGAAGAGCAATACAAGAGCAGCGGTTCTCCAGACCCTCCGCGTTCCTTCTCCTGTTCCTCCTCTCCTTCTCCCAGTGTCCCGCATCCCCTGTCCCGCTCTCCCTTCAGTGCTCCACCCCCTCCGCCCCTTCCGCGGCCTCCCTCTCCCCATGCCAGGCCGGGCCATGCGCCCGGCCCGCCCGCGGCCCCGGGCGGGGCTGCGCCCTCCCCGCCCCCGGGCGTCCCGCCGCGGTCTCGCCTCCGCCCGGCTCTTGCCCTACTGGCGGTGGCGCTGCTGGGCGGGCATCAGTGCCTGCCTCTTGGGCAGCATTGCCAGCCTCTGGCCCCGGCTGGCCCGACTCCGGCCCCGGCCCCGGCCCCGGCCCCGGCCCCGGCTCCTCCCGGGACCCGCCGAGGACACAGACGGCGCGGCCGCTCCCGCCGCGTCCGCGGCCCCTTCCCCGGTCCGAGCTCTTCCGCTCGGCAGCGCGGCCCCCGCCCCCGAGCCGCCGGTGTCCCCTTCGAAAGAGGCAACATCTGGGGATACCCGGCCCGGGGCGGTTGAGGAGCAGCCGGGGGCCGTTTCTGGCCCCGGGCCGAGCGCTGACAGCCGCGTCTCGCCGGCAGGGAAGGCGCAGCAGGGCCTGACGGAGCGCTACCGGGTGGGTTCGCTGCTGGGGCGCGGCGGCTTCGGCAGCGTCTTCGCGGCGACGCGGCTCTCGGACGGCGCCCCGGTGAGTGGCGGGGCCGGCGGCGGGCGCAGGAGGAGGGGGGCGGAGGAGGAGGAGGGCGCAGGAGAAGGAGGATGGGGCTCGGCAGGGCGGGCGGCGAGCTCAGCCCGCTGCTCCCCTTGGCTTGCAGGTGGCCATCAAACGGGTGCCACGGAACCGCATCCGTCATTGGGGCGAGCTGGTGAGTGAGCGGGGGGAGGAGGGGGGTGGTGGGCAGCGGGAGAAGCCGGGGCGTGACGGGCGGGGATAAGCCGAGGCCCGGGAGGGTGGAAGGCGGCAGGACGCCTCGGGGGAGAGCGGGCGTGGGGGCAGCGGAGGGCGCAGAGCATCCCGGGCCGGGCGAGGGCTTCCCGAGCCCTGGCACGGCATCAGCCCCACTGACGGCATCGCGCTCCTCCCGCAGCCCGACGGCACCAGCGCACCACTCGAGGTCGTGCTGCTGGACAAGGTGTCCACCGGCTTCCCTGGTGTGGTGCAGCTCCTCGAGTGGCTCGAGCTCCCCAACAACGTGGTGCTGGTGATGGAGCGGCCGGAGCACTCTGAGGACCTGCTTCATTTCATTCGAGCGCGGGGCTTCCTGTCCGAGGAGGTGGCACGGGAGCTGTTCCGCCAGGTCCTGGAGGCCGTGCGGCACTGCACCAGCTGCGGGGTCCTTCACAGGGACCTAAAACCAGAGAACATCCTGGTTGACCTGGCCACCGGCCAGGCCAAATTGATTGATTTTGGCTGCGGCACCCACCTGCAAGACACAGCCTACACCCGCTTTGCAGGTGAGTCCCCGCCGGGGTAGGCTCCCGGTGCCGGCATCTCGCGGCCCAAGCTGGCTGTGGCAGCGGGGATTGTCCCTTTTGATGCCAGGACCGAGTGTTCAGCCCAGTTGCTTTGGAGGGCAGGTGGCCGGGGGCCATCTTCCAGCCCTGCTGGCAGCCTTCGCCAGCCACTCTGCCCAGGACTGGCGCTGGGGCTGGGGCAGCCAGCGTGACAAAAACACACCTGTGGGTGGGGGTAGCAGAGGGGGGGGCCAGAAGCTGTGCACCTGCCGGTTTGGTGTGCAGGCGAGAAAGGGCTTGGACTGCTCAGCTCGCCTGGTTTGCCTTGGCTTCAGAATGTTTTTTGGGGCAATGCAGGCAGGGAGGGTTTTCCCCCCCTCGGCACTGAGCGGGTTTTCCCTTTGCGTGGAATGCTCGGGCCTTGCCAGGGCTTCCGCTGCCCTCTTGAGACACCGGTGGCTTCTTTTACAACCCCCAGTTTGTCCACAAGTCACAGGCGCTGGCGAGAGGGCAGCGGGTCACGCCGCGTGCCACTGGTGCGGCCCCCGCGTGCCCAGGGATGCTGGGGCGAGGCTCCGGGAGCAGGCAGCATCCTCCTGATGAACTGCCTCTCTATTCCGTAGGAACACCATCGTACAGCCCCCCGGAATGGAACCATTTTGGCTGGTACTACGGCGAGGCAGCGACCGTCTGGTCCCTGGGCATCGTGCTGCACCAGATGGTCTGCGGGCAGCACCCGTTCCCGAAGGGCCGGAACATCAGCTGGGGCCAGCTGTCGCTCCCACAACGGCTCTCTCAAGGTGGATGCTCATCTCTGCGGCACGGGGGGAATAGCAGTGCTGGGAGACAGCAGCGGGCTCATGAGCATCCCGCTCTGGCAGCTGCCGAGGAGGTGGCACATGCCCCGCTCTCCTGCTCTCCTCCAAAACAAAGAATGGATGGGAAAGTTCAGGCACAGCTCGGAGCCCCCATGGCACGGCCTGGGCATGGCAATAGTGGGGCAAAGCGGACAGGAGCCTTCTGCAACTGACCGGCGCTTTCTGGTTCCTCCCCGCAGACTGCAAGGAGCTGATCAGATGGTGTCTGTCCCTGCACTCCTTGGACAGGCCCTCATTAGAAGACCTGTCCTGTGATCCTTGGCTGCAGCATATTCATCATCCGTAGAAGAAGGGAGAGAGCCACAGGCACACTTTGATCCAGGGAGCCGGTAAGTTACAGCTCCACACGTGCCTTGGCAAGAAGCAGCCAAGAAACGCAGGCTTTTTTGCCCTGCCTGAATCGCTGCGCAGGGGTCGTCAGATGGGAACACGCAGCCCTTGTGCTGGAGCTGAGCTGCTCTTCCCAGCCCTGGTGGCCGCCGTGCAAGCTGCTTTTGCTTGTCCTGCTTCACTGACAGCCGGGGCCCTGGGCGGGGCACTGACAGCCTGCTCTCAGCCGCAGGGAAGAAGGAGCCCCTGGAGAAGCTGTACCAGGTGGGGCTGCTGCGTCTGCAGACATGGAGGACGACTTCAAGGATGACAAGCTCTTCCTCGACCTGGCCACCGGCAAGCTGAAGATGATGGGCTTCGATTCTGGCACCTTCTTCAAAGCCAGGCTCCACAGCGAATTTACAGATGAGTCCACACCCAGGGGGATGCTCCCAGATTTGGGCATTGCGCGGCCTGGCCGGGAAGCAAAGGTTCCCTCCCCCCTTTGCTGGGGCGGATGCAACTAATCCTTCAGCCGGCTGCCAAGCTGCTTTTCGGCAGGGCGGGCAGGATGGGCTGGGGTGCTTACGAAATGGGAGTCGGCCCCTGGCCCTGCCAACAGCCCCCACCACCCACTGTTCCCCGGGCTGGGGCTGGGGCTGGGGCAGCCAGCCCGACACAAACAAGCCCCCATGGCAGGAGCAGAGGTGGCACTCCAGGAGCTGTGCACGAGGTGCTTTGTTTTGCAGGAAAGGAAGGGCTTGGGCTGCTCCACTGCCCTTGTTTGCTTTGGGCTCGCCGTGCCTGTTGGGGGGCAGTGCAGGGGGGAAGGGAGAAAGCGTGGGCTTCCCTCGCCCGTGGGTGGGTTTTTCCCCAGCATGTAGGGAAGGTTGGGCCTTCCTCAGGCCCCCGACAGAGAGAAGATTTTTTACCTTTTTCCTTGTTTCTCCTTTTTGTCTGTAATGCCTTTTCTTTAATTTGTTGTTTGTTTTTCTTCAAGGAAGCGTTGTAGGTGCTGTCCAGCCTGGATCGGGAAGTGCTTGGGACCAGCTGCGGCGTGGATGGCACGTGGCCTTGGAGAAGGCCGAGAACATCGCTTGGGAGCAGCTTTTCTTCCGGCGGCGGGTGGCGTGCGGTGGGTCCCCGTCTTCTTGGCACGGGTGGGATAAAGGCTTTTGGGAGACGGCAGCGAGCACAGGAGCATCCCGCTCTGGGCAGCTGCTGAGGAGGTGGCTGTGCCACGGCTGGCTGCGGGCGGTGGCACGTGTCCTGCCATCCTGCTCTCCTGCCAAAGGCAGCAGGGACGGGCGGCTTCGGGCACCGCTCTGAGCACGGCCAGCACGGCCTGGGCACCGCGGGCGGCTGGGACAAGGGGGACAGCAGCCTTCAAGTGACGGGCAGTTTCTGCTTTCTCTCCTTGCAGCCGGGCTCTGTGGATGCTGAGGCTGCTCTGGGCTCCGCCAGGGCTCTGCTGCAGCTCAGCACCGGGCCGGAAGAAGCCAAAGAAGAACCGGTGTGAGCTGCAGCAGAGACGTGCCCGAGCATTTCGGCAACGCAGCTCAAGCCTGCAGAGTGCACGCCTCCAGGGGAAAACATGACAACCCCCCCGCCCCAAATAAACTTGTTCAATAACTTGTGAAATGAAATCAATCTGGGATGACCCCAAATGACATTTCTCAGCTTGCTCAAGCTTTAGCTCAGCCCTTCTCTGAACAGTTCTCTGCCCCACCTGCCTTTTACTTCACAAGTGCTCCCTCCCTCTTTTCCCCCAGTGAGTTGCCAGCTCAGGGCAGTCTCTGTCACACTGTAGCCTTCCTTGATGCCCCTGACCAGGAGGAGGAGCGAGCCCCAGGTTTAGGGACTCATCCTTTCACTGGCAGAAGAACAGCAATATCTCAGAGGTCCGGTGAGATTTGAGTGTCATTCAAGAGCTGCCCTCCAGGCCTCAGCTCTCCTCCCTGTTAGCTTCCCACTGCCACTTTTCCTCATCCTTCCAGCAGGATGAGCTCTGGGAATGCCCTTGACCCTCCCCACTCCTGCCAGCCCAGCCACCCAGCTCAGTTTGGCTTAAGCTGAAGCTTCTTTGTCTCCTCTGGCACGCCACTGCAGTTCCCTCTGCGGGGAGCAGCAGCCCCAGAGCACAGCAGGCAACAGCACAGGCCGCAGCTGCACCAGCTCCCCTCCACGCGTGGCTGGGCTCTTGGGGGCAACTAAATGCTCCCTGTTTGCAGCTGTCACTGGAGGATGGCCCCAGGGCAGAGCCCAGCCGGGCTCCCAGTGCATCCCCTGGAGCTTGGGGCAGACAGTGGTCCCAGAGCTGAGCTTAATGGTGCGCAGCCGGCGCTGTGGCTCGCGGTCAGCGTTTGCAAGTGTTGCCTTCTCACCTCCTGCAACTTGTGGGGAAAACGAGCTGTGTGGCCGGGCCAGCACTGCCCCTCTGGGCAGTGACAAGGCTGAAGGTCTTTGCTGTTGCAGAGGAGCCGGCATTGAGCCTTGGCAGGGCCTGGCAGGTGCGGAGCCGGATCTCGCCTGCTGCCCGGGGCTCGCTGCCCGCCAACCGCCCCCACCCGCCGCGCTCCGTTCTACAGGGACAGAAGGCTCTGTCTGCACAAGGGTTCCCATAATGTCTTTGTACCCGTGGCTGCGGAACGAACACGGAGAGTGGAAGTGTCAGTCACGTTGCTTGCACATTCCTTCCTTTAGACACAAGACGCATCTATGCGCACCCCCGTGTACAGATCTCTTAAAAGGATAGGCAGGGATAGGGATTTCCCACATAGCACTTCTTTGGCGTAACTCACCTCGTAAGCTGGCATGCGGGGCATTTTTGTCCCAGCTCTGTGTGAGTAGGTGTCCAAGAGGTGAAGTGAGCAGCATTTAGAAGCAGTTTCAAGATTTCTAGGCAGGAAGTGGAGCTGACAAGCATCTGTGTAACTCACCGTATTCATCGGGAGGGGCTGCTGGTTCTTTAGGAATATGGCACAATGGAGACACGAGAGCGGGAAAAATCCCAGCGCTCTGTGGATTTGTGCAAAAGGGGGAAGCCGCAGAAACACTTTGTGTCTGCTTGTGCGGACACAAGGTCCAAGGAGCTGGGGTGGCAAAGGGTGGCCTGGGCTGGTGGCAGGTTAAGTCCTGTTTCATGTCATCATAGAGTGGCACAGGACAAAGCTAAAAGCACCCACAGCCACACTGATGAAGTCTTTCTGATGCTGCGCATGCTATAGGAAAAGCTGCTGTCACACAATCCATTGGTATTTCTAACTTTTCTTTGCAATACTTTAGGTCCAAGTCTCAAACTGCAATATTTTTACACTCAAGACACGGTCATGCACAATCCATATTTCAGTGTCCTATTGCTTCAACCACAATTTAAAATAACTTAATATTGGCAACAAAACCCAAAACCTTTAAAAAAAGGATGCTGAGGTCAGTGAGATGGATCCATGCCATCAGCACATTTGCAAAGTAAATAACTTAGTTCTCTTTTTAAAAGGATCAGCTACCTCTTAATCCAAAGCTACAGAAGATTTTTTACTACACATTTGGTGTTTTTCTCTTTCCTATTTTTTCTGTTTTTTCTTTTTTATTTTTTTTTTTAAAGAGATAACACGTCTTGAAAAAGGATTGTACAGCAACATGAGATACATTTCTGCTAACCAACGAAAACATAGGCTCCTCCTCTGTTTCCTTTTGTCTGGATACCCTGAAGAAAAAATCTAGCAGACACCAGCAGAGGTGTAAACTGGTTGCTTTGGACTAAAGTGGAGTTCAGCACTGGTGACATCCTGACCCAGTCAAGAGTTGCAGAATTCTTCTGCCGATCTCAAACCATGTGCTTGCGGGCACAGCACTTGCAGTGCTGATGCACCAGTGCACGAGAATAACTCTGTTATTCCCCCACCGAATTTGGGCTCTGCCCAAGAAGGAGGTGCTGCAGTCCTTTGCTCCTCGTTCCCATGTGCAGCAGCTCCCTTCCTGCTGGCTGAGCTGCTCAGGCAGAGCCCGGCAGCTCCTGACACTGAAGGGCTGAGGCCTTTCCCCTGCTGCTGTGCTACAGACGGATTTAGCAGCATTGCTTAACGTGGCGATACACAGCAGGACCAAAAGCAGTTGCCTTTGTAGACCTTAAGCTCAAAGGTGAAAAATCTCAAGAGACGAGGATGGAAGAGACTCGCAGGCTGCCTGTTTGCTGTGCTGCCCCACTTGTGAGCAGCCCAGCTTTGCGTGAGGCAGAGTGAGAACAAGGGGCAGCTCCCTCCCAGCCCCGCAGCCAAGGGGCCCCTCCAGTCCCGGGGCTTGGGGCACCATCAGAACCTTCCAAGCAAAGGTTCTCTTTGAACTTGCTCATTAATGAAATGCACATGGTCATTAGCACTCTGATAGATGTATCCACCCATTAGTGAAACATGGATTGACCTTTCTGGATTTCGAAGCTGGACAAGGCCATGAAATCTGACATCTGGCCTTGTTTGGGGCTGTATGGTCAAAGTCAACTCCCTTGCTTCCTCCTTCAGCCCTGGCCAGGCTTTGGGAGAAACCAAACAGGAGAATGAAACCAGATATTCCCACACTAGAAGTGCTGTCGGTTTGTTAGTCCAACACTATCAAAGCTGAGCCCTCTCACAGCGAGGTTGGAAGCCTCACCTGTGGGTGGAGGCACCTGCAGGAACTCCCAGTGTCCGCGAGTGGCTCCCCAGTCCTGGGCTGTGACAGCTTCCCTCAGCTGATGTGTGCATGTGGGTGATGGTAAAGTCTGAGGGTAACTGCTGCTGTCTCTTTCTTAATCACTACGGGCAATCTTTGGCAGTGATGATTGGGTGCATTGCTGAGCTTCTCCTTTTGTGATTCTTTGCTGCTTTGAACTAGAGTAAATGACGCTGATTCCTTGAGTTGGTGTTCGTGTCTTTGGTGCTGACCCTGCCCACTGGTAAAACAAATTTGGTATAGTCTGGCCGGATCACAACAAAATGCTGCTTTTTAAATGAAAGTGTAAGGAATCAGTGCCATCCAAAATTCCCGGATGGGAAGACCTTCCCTAGGGTTTGCTGGCTGTGGCGTGGGCTGCGGTTGGAGCACTGTGCGAGCAATGAGGACGTCAATTGAAAGAAGCTGAAGCACTGGATGAATTAAAATGCATCCAAAAATTGCATATGGAAAAAGGAAAAGAACTTGTGGCTTTGGGAAGATGAGGGTGAATTTTGTTAACAGCATCTCGGAAACAGCACCAACAGAAGGAACGATTGTTGTTGAAACGCTCCCACATGGAGCGACAGAAGAGGTTTTTGATCTTGAGCTTGGATTTGTTTGAGCAAAGGAAATAATAATAATAACAACAAGAATACTAATAACAAGAATTATCTACATGTATATAATATAATAAAAATTGTATGTTTATGTTTTCACATGTATATAATGACATTGTGAAATAACCATTTTGTTAGCTTTGGCTGCTCAGGGATATAAGACTAAATACTCTACAGAAAACGATTGGCCAGGACCCCAACATCGCTGGGAAACTGTGTGAGGTTGTATACAACAGATGAAGGAGGAAGGGATGAAACTGGCTGTTTTTATAGGGTTTGCTGACGCCAGGACGTGGAATGCTTTGGCTGTTACTGTGAAAAATAAAGTGAGTAAGACTGCTGGGTTTTTCATATACCAGACTATCCACAAGCTGCAGAATTGATTGAACAGATGAAGGGGTTGTTAAAAGAGCAGTTGAAAAATGTAAGAGATGGGAAGCTGTTGCAATGAAAAACCCCCCTCACAGATGTGCTCCATATCCTTAACAATGGGCCCACCAACGGGGAAATGGAAACTGCCTCGATGCGCATGGCTGCACCCAATTTGCAAATACAACCACGGACAGTGACACTCTGACTTCCTGGGAAATTGTTCTGGGGGTGATGGCCCCTGACAGGGCCATCCCAGAGGCTGCAGGGCTGGACCTTTATGCATTGGAATTAATTAGGATAAATCAGAAGCAAATGAGTTATCAGTACCGGCGCAGGAATTCAGATTCCCCCGGGACACTTTGGTTTGATAACTGCTCACTCAAGCTTGGCCTTGACAAGTGTTCATATGGTGGGAGGAGTGCTTGGTGCAGATTATCAAGGAGAAATTAAAGTAGTTCTGTTAAACAATAGGGAACAACACTGGATTATTCAACCCCACGGCAGGGTAGCACAATTATTGATACTGCCAGTTTTTAAAACAACCGTGACAAAAGGACATCCACCTCACATCACTACTGTTCATGGAGATAAAGGGTTTGGATCAACCAGTCCTAATCATGGAGCCAGAGTGTGGGTCCAGAGGCCAAATGGCCCATCCGAGCCAGCTGAAGTAACAGCTGTAGGCAAAGACAACACTGTTTGAATCCTGAAACCTGGGTGAGAAAGATGGGAACATATCCCTGCAGCCAAGTGTTCTATGTGAGAACAAAGAGATGTTACAGGATATTGTTTTGCAGAGCCTGCCAGACCAAATCTCCCTGTTTGCCCCCATGGTCCCTTTGGAAAGTGCTCTGATCCACGGCGCTCGATGTGAAGACTGATGTGCCACTGAGTGACTTCTGCAGACAGAAAAGGACCACTTAACAGTGAAACTATTGTTGATCTTGTTGATTTAATGTTGTCATTGTAATGGGAGCACTGGTTGGGAAAATAGATTTCTAACAGTAGGAGCAGAGATAGGGAACTCATTTAACCTCAGGAATTGCTGGGTGCGTGGAAGTCCAGAAGGATTCGATGACTGGCCTTGGCTGGCCCATCTGGCCCAACCCAAATGGTGGGTTAGAAACTTGAGCACAGTTCATGATAAATACAGAGTTCTAGACCCCTGACCGCTGCATTTTCATAGAAAAGGCATTTCTTGCCTAAATTGGATAAAGAGGAATATATGTAGGAAAAAGTGTCTGTGGATGGATGTTGTCTCCTGGAATAGGTTGTTTGCACCCACACTGTAAACTGTTCAATTGCACCCAGTATAAAGAGAAATGGAATCAAACTCACGTACAGCTCTTTAATCATGGCTGGGTTCAGCGTTCCTATGAAGATTGTGAAAAGATACCCTTAAAGCACGTCCCGTATGATATTTTGGCTTGTCAACAAAGTAATACTAATACTTAAACCTAAGATTGTAGTATCAAAAGAATTGTTATGAAGGTTGTAGTTCGTCTCTAGGTCAAAGGACTGACTGAAGTACTGAGGCCTGAACAACAGGCCCTGACTGAGGCCTGAACAACAGGCTCTGAGCCAAAGTTGACATCTACATAAACCTTCCAACTACTACCGCAGTCCTGGTTCCTACGGTATATCACCGTGTCCCGCAGCCATAGGGAGGAGGAGGAGGAGAAGATCCAGCAGGCAGGAATTGTGCAGCAAGATTGATTTATTTAATTATTTTACAAACTCTTTTATAGACTTTTTTCTTCATAGTCTAATTGGACAAAGGACCAGCCACCCCTTGGGGGTGATTGGCCAAAATCCTAAAACATGCATTATCAAAATATTTTTCTATTATACCATAAACAAGACTTTTCAAGGTTGCAGGTGGCTTGGTTGTTTACATTCACTGCTACCTCTTCTGTGAGAGAGAAAAGTCTCTCACGGACTTAGAAACTAGCAAGAAAATCCTCACTAACAGCATTTTTGTATCTCCAGGTTAAAATATGGGACCCCAATTAAGCAGGTGCGAAATGGGTCCCCTGGCGTGGCCAGGCTCAGACACATGGAGTCTTGCCCCGTTAAATTAGCTAGGGTGACCCATATGTTTTGTCTCTTTTGGATTGCTGTCAACATTGCGTGGGACCCTGTTAGGATGCTTACGAGAAGCCAACCTCTCAGAATGTTTGCGTTACAGACCCATGACCCCAAACGATAAGCTCATGAGGGCCTTCCCACTGGTTAGTGAGTAAATTCCGTACCCAGACTTTTGCCCGGGGCAGCTGTCTGTCGCCTGCAGACTGCAATGAGAGAAAATGATTCAGAATAACAGGATTATTTGAATTTTGTGGTACTGTAAGGTGATTAATTGTATACAAAGCTTTTGCTAGTCGGCTCTGTGGAGTTTCTCCATGCATTCCCCTTTTCTGTTTGTCCAAAACACGCTTCAAGGTACCATGAGCGCGTTCGACAATGGCTTGGCCAGTAGGAGAATGTGGGATACCAAAGGTATGGTCTACACCCCATAGGTGTAAGAACTGCCGCATCTTCTCCGAGGCGTAGGCAGGACCATTATCGGTTTTCACAGAAGCTGGCACGCCCAGGACTGAGAAAGCCAATTTCCAATGGTCAATGACATCACGGCCCTTCTCTCCAGTGTGAGCAGTAGCCCACATAGCCGAGGAGAAAGTGTCAATAGACACGTGCACATATTTCAGCCGACCAAATTCTGGGATGTGAGTTACATCCGTTTGCCAAATCTGCAAGGCTTTTAGCCCTCTGGGGTTTACCCCCGCTGGCAAAGGCGCAGCGAGTCCGTGACAGTCAGCACAAGCGCTGACAATGTCGCACGCCTCGGTTGGCGTTAAATGAAACTGCTTCTGCAGGGCATGTGCACTTTGATGGAAGAAACAGTGCGATGCCTTGGCTTGTGCAATTTTGTCAGGCTGAGGCCCTACCCACGCAGGGTTGGCCAGCATGTCAGCCCTGGCATTGCCTTCTGTTAGAAACCCGGGTAAATTGGTGTGGCTTCGAATGTGCAGAATGTAATACGGATGCACTCGAGCTTGAGTCGCAGACCACAGGGTTTGCAACAGCGAAAACAGAGCCGCATTGTTCACCTCCTTCAGAAGTGAACAATCTAAGCGTTGGGTGATATCTGCTACATAAGCAGAGTCAGTAACCAAATTCAAAGGTTCCTGTGAGAATCGCTGAAAAGCCATGGTAACAGCCCTTAATTCAACTAACTGAGCAGAGTCTGACTCGGATTGGTAGGTTAAACAACCACCTCAAGGGCAGTGTAGGATACTGTGCGCCCTTACACACAGTGACCCCTGCTAAAAATTTTGTCCCAATCGGTACGCCCCAAGCTGCCAACACGTCCCGCCCCCAAAGGTTAAGGGAAGTGGTAGCAACATAAGGCCTAATTGTAGCTGTGTGCCCCTCTGAGTCCTTCACCATCATAGGCCGTTCGCTTCAATAGCTCTGTGTGGTTCCTCCTAATCCTGCGATGGCCGATCCCACCAGGGCTAAAGGCCATGAGGGAGGCCATGCAGAGAAGGAGATGATCGTTACGTCAGCACCCGTATCAATCAAACCTCGAAGCTGAGTCCGGGGTGGACGGGCGTTCGGCAGGATCAGGGTACGTGTCATCTGTGGCCTTTGGTCAGAGATGTCTGCAGTCCAGAAGGCCTGCGGAAGTCCCGTAGATCCACTGCCGTTATCTTCGTGAGTTTCTTGCTCTATCCTGGAGACACAAGACTTAAATGGCACTAATTTAGCAAGGCAGGTCTTTTCAGGAATAGTTACAGGGGGTTTTTGCGTGGAGACCATAGCACAAATCTGACCTTTAAAGTCAGCATCAATAACTGCTGAGTGCACTAAGATTCCTTGATGAGCAACATCAGGTTTTCCCACCAGCATCGCACTGGATCCCTGGGCTGGGGCTCCATATGTGTCCAAGGGAACCTTATAAATACCGCTAGACTCTAAGACAACTGCTGCTGAGGTGTGGACGTCAAACCCGTCTGATCCCTGGGTGCCGTCTGATCCCTGGGTGCCGTCTCTAGGGTGGCTGGGTAGGCCTTTGCCTGTACCTGTGCCACTCTCTGGGGGAGCGACTGCATCGGAGAGCAATTCCCCCTCCTTGCACCCCGGCGGGAGTTTCCTGACAAAGGCTGACCATCGGCATGAGTCCGGGACCTACAGTAGCCCGTGCAATGCCCTGGCCTGCCACACCTCTTGCACTGGGGGATTGGTGTGTTCTCTTTTTGGCTCGGCTTAAGCTGCTTCTGTTTCTTCACCTGTTTTGGTTGCTTTGGTTCACGACCAGAAGATGTGTGAACAGGCTGCAGGAACGCAGCCAAAGCAGACCTTCTCTGGTTCCCCGATCCCACCTTAGCGCAGGCTTCGACCATGTCTGTTACCTCAGGATCCCCTGGTAAAGCATTTATGATTTTTCTGCACTCCTCGTTTGCGTTATCTCTCACTAACTGCCTTAACAACAACTGTCTTAACAACTGTTGAGTCATCCTCAACCTGCTTCTCGAGAGAAGCAGCGACTTTCTCTACAAAAGAGAGGAACGACTCTGATTTCTCTTAACTATTTCAGTATATCACTTTCTGGGTGCTGACAACCCTATGGTTTTCAACAGGGCAGCCATGCCAATCTGTTGAGCTTGCTGCAGGACGCTAGAGGACAAGTTACCCTGTAGACTGGGATCAGAGAAGGGACCAGTCCCCATCAAAGCATCCACTCCTGCTGTCTGTCTAGGATCAGCAGCAGGGAGCTGCAAATTTGCTAATGCAGTCTTGCCAGCCAGCTTTCTCCAGGTTTTTTCAAAAACTGTAAATTGTACAGGTAGAAATAGAATTTGACCTAAGTGTCTGATATCAAATGGAGAAAGCAAGTCTGTATTTATCACCCTTATTATTTGCATAACCTCAGCAGAACCTAGCCCATATTGTGCCACCTTGGATTGGAGGTCCTGGGCAACTTTCCAAGCAATTACCTCATGCTTGTCATGCTCCCCTGAATCTGGGAGAGCCTTATACACTGGGAAAGCTTGGATCTCTTTTGGGGAACCACTACTATCCTGAACTTCTGGCACAGCCTGTGGATGGAATGTAACAGCTCCCCGGTTACCCCCAGAATCCTCAGATCTATTTGGCATTCCAAGGGTTTCTAATAACCTCCAGTCACCCTCCCCCAATGCTTGCATCTTAAGAGACGCTGGGAAGCGATTATAATGCGTCGGACGTACAGTTACCGTGCAGTCCTGAAAGGTCCAGGGGCGAGACCAGTGCAGCCTTTTTCTTCGCCGCGCGGCTACAGCCGCCTGACGACCTGGGGCCAGAACCTCATCTGCCTCACTGCCTGACGAGGAATCATCAGGCAAAGGCAACTTTGGGGTGCTGGGAGTGAACAGAAATGTGCAGGGAGGAGGGGCACTTTGGCTAAGTTCGCCAGAGCCAGAATAGACAGCACAGACTGCAGCTGGCTGCGTGGCAGTTTTTACAGCAGTCTCTTTACGGGATGCCATCCCGGCCAGTTCCGACCGAGCCAGTACTGGAACTGCTGCCGACTCTGGAACTACGGCTGCGCTCAGTGCCGCGGCCGGCACCGCGGCCGTCTCTCGCACAGCAGCCGCGTTCGGCGCGGTCGCCGCTTCCGCTGCTGTTTCGTGCTCCCCGGGCGCGCTCGGCGCCGCCGTCTCTGGCCGGCGCTCCGCGGACACGCCCGGCACCGCTGCTGGCCCATTCTCCATGGCCGTTCTCGGTGGCGCCGCCGCCTCTGCCCACCGCTCAGCAGCCGCCGCCGCTTCTGGGTTTTCCCGTGGCAGCGCTGTTCCCGGTTTCGCCGCCGGCCGCGCCGTTTCTCGGCTCGGAGCTGCGTCTCCTGCTTCTGGCGGGGGGGGCGCGGCCGGCGCGGACGGCACGGCCGGCGCTGGCATCGCTTGCGGCGCGGGCTCGGGCATTCGCCGCTCTAACAGGCTGAGCAAGTCCTCCATCCTACGGGATAGGTTTCGTAGCTCTGACAGAAAGGGCAAATGCTGCATAAAAAGGTCCATGGTTCGGTTCTGCGACTGTGCAGAACAGTCCAGCGCCAGGGAGGGCAGCGGACCATAGCCAGGCAGACCCGGAGCAGGCACGCCCGGCGCTACGCCCGCTAAGTTAGATCCAGGTGCATATGGAAGCGAACTAGGAGGCTCTCTGGGCGTCCAAGTTGCTAACCCGCTGATCTGCGGCCCTGGATAAGCAGTGGCTGCCGTCCAGCCGAACGGCAAGGCAGGCTGTGCACCCTCTCGCTGCCCTGACACCCCCCGCCTCTGGTGGCGCGGGGTCCCTGGGGGCCGCAGAGTCCTGTGACTGTGCAGGGTGAGCCGGCGCAGGCTCTGCCTGTGGAGCCGGGGGGGTTATTCCAAATCCACCATCACTTGCCCCGGAAGCCCAGTCAGTGGGGCCCCCCTCGGACATTCCTCCGTCACTCATCACCGAGACAGGCGATCCAGCCCTGCTATCACAGTCAAGGGCTGTCAGCAGAATAAATAACGACCACCAGGTTTTGTATAATTCTAACGCTGCCGGCTCCCCTGTCGGGAGCTCATGTCGGACAGTGCATCCGAGCGCTTGCCACAAGGAAAAGTCCAAGGCAGTATCTCTGTCCATGGAAATCCCTTTTAAAGTAGCCCAGTCTAATAATTCCAGAACTGAGTTTTCAGGAATGGAGGTGCGCAATATGCTAAACACACCTTTCCAGACCAGTACCACAGCGTTGGTTTGTGAGCCGCTGTTCGCCATTTCTCAGTCCTGTCGGACCTCCCGGTCCCGGGGGGCAAAAAGGAACCGCGTACCTCTACAGGAATTCGGCTTGGCTCGCAGCAGCAGGACACGTCAGAGAGTGCAGATCACGTCGGGCAGCACCAAATATTACCACAAGCCTGGTTCCTATGGTATATCACCGTGTTCTGCAGCCATAGGGAGGAGGAGGAGGAGAAGATCCAGCAGGCAGGAATTGTGCAGCAAGATTGATTTATTTAATTATTTTACAAACTCTTTTATAGACTTTTTTCTTCATAGTCTAATTGGACAAAGGACCAGCCACCCCTTGGGGGTGATTGGCCAAAATCCTAAAACATGCATTATCAAAATATTTTTCTACTATACCATAAACAAGACTTTCCAAGGTTGCAGGTGGCTTGGTTGTTTACATTCCCTGCTACCTCTTCTGTGAGAGAGAAAAATCTCTCACGGACTTAGAAAAATAACAAGAAGATCCTCACTTAAAGCATTTTTGTACCTACATCGAAGCATGCTCTTAAGAGTTTTCTCTTCCTCTCCAGCAGTGTCCCCAGTGTGCTGCAAAGAGAGAGGGGCCCAGCTGGCCACTGGTGCTGGGAGCAGTGTCTCAAGGTCTCCTGCAGCACTGGGGCTGGGCTTCCAGGAGGGATGGGCAGGTGGGCACAGAGTGCTGGGCAGGGGTCTGCAGGTGTGATGGGCCGGTACCTCAGTCCGGCAATAGCGAGCATGGCCAGCCGCCGCACCTCCGTGCAAATCTCGTTCTTGGGCTCCAATTGCAGCAGCACCTGCAGAGCACAGCTGGGCTGCAACCTGGCAGCTGCCAGCACCCAGAGCCACCAGAGCCTTGCCCTGCCCACGCACTGCCCTCACCGGCTGCTGAGGCTCCTTGCTCCCTTCCCCAGATTGCCGGGTGCCCCCTCACCTGGATCTTCTCTCCCAGCTTGTAGTTGTGGCAGAAATCACCCAGGTCCTGGAAGAAACCACAGTCCCTGGCATTTCTGCACAGGATACAGATGCTGTCAAGGAACTTGAGCTTCAGGTCCTCGTTGTGCAGCTGGGGAACAGAGAAAACAGGGCAGCATGAAGCAAGGACACCCCTCCAGTAGGACCAGAGCCCTTAGGGTGCAGTGCCCTGTGGGAGCAGCTGCTCTGCAGAGCCAGCACCCCTGGCCGGGCACAGCCGCTGTCCAGCAGGCCGTGGGTACCTGGTCGGGGCTGCTGGCAAAGGCCTGGATGAAGTCCATGGCTTCCTGTCCATACACAGCATCTAATGGAGGGGGAGAGAAAGGAAAGCTGCTAGAGGGTGCAGTGATAGCAGAGAGCAGAGGAAAGAGATCTGCCCTTTGCCCATGCTGTGCCCACTCCCCTGGCACAGCCTTTCAGTGCAGCTCCCGACTGGAGGATGCCCATCAGAGGAGCTGCCCTGCTGGAGCACACCATGGCAGGGCAATGCCCAGTGCCCCGGGCTGAGGAGCGCTCTGGCAGACGAGAGGGACACGTCCAGCATCCCACAGCACCACTGCCTCTTGCCAGCCACTGACCCTCGCTGCCCACGCCCCAGAGCAGCAGCTGGGGCCCCCTCTGCTCTCCCCCTCCTCGGCACAGGCTGTGCCGGGGCTGGTGTCCTGCCCCGAGCAGCTCTGGCACTCCGGCATCACTCCCACCCCTGTGATCCCCATCTGCCCGTGTGCCGGGGAAACCTGATCCCAGCCCTGCCCAGTCCCACAGGGCCCCTCACTCACTGGGCTGCAATGGCTGCACCGTGGTCACCTCGGCGGGCTCCGCTGCAGAGCTGCTCTCCTGAGGAGCCGCGTCCTCCTCCCAGGCCACCATGGGCTGGCTTGGGGGCCTCTTCTCCATTCTACTGAATGGAGATGAAGTTTGGAGAATAGGCAAGGGGAAAGGTTTGGTTTAATACCTTACTCCCTGCTGCAGGGCAAGACGTGGGCTAAAACCAGCGGGCTTCTCGCCAGCTGTGTGCTCCCGTCCTGTCCCGTCGCTGTCCTGCCAGACACTGCAGGCTGGGCGCTGGTTCCACATCAACAAACCCTTCCAGCTGTTGCTAGGGGCAGGTGGCGGGTCACAGGGGGCCCTTTGTGACACCCCAGTTCCCCCACTATGGTGCTCCCACTGAAACACTCCAAATCATGCACTGCTCCCTTCTCCCACTCCTCTCCCCTTCCCCCTGTGGAGGGATGGAGAGGAGAACTGCAGGCAAAGAAGTGCAAGGTTGTTGCGGTGACCCATCCCACTGCGGGGCTGGGGCAGCGTGATGCCAATCAATCCCAGCCCATCCCCTGGATCGAGTTTCCCGAAGAGGCAGACTCAGAGGGTGGGTCGATGGGCGGCTCAGAAGCCTAAGCTGCACCCCTTGGGCAGTGCCCGGGTACAAGCTGCCTCCTCCGGTTCGGGAAAATTCTCGGTTACTCGGTTGTTCACTGGTTCTCTGTTATAACTCCTGCCTTTCGGTTTCCCCCAGTGGGTCTTGTTAAATTGTATCTGACCCCTGGCTTGTAACTCATTGGTTGTTTTCCCCTTTCACTGCGTTTTCAAATTTCCTATAAAACTGAGGACAAGCCTCAGGGGACCATTCCATCACATCCCATCACATTCCATCCCTTCCAAGCTTGTTCTGGTTGCGAATCTTCTAACAATAAACCTGTTAGGAGCCAGACCAGAACAGCCTCTCTCTTCCTAATGGTATCAGCTAACGTGAGCTGATACCATCGGCTCCTGCCGTGTTCCCTCTGCAAAGAAGCCAGCAAGCTCAGCCAGCAGCTCTTTTCCTGATGCCGAAGTCGCTTCTGTGATGCACAGAAGAACACAGCTGGACTCTCTCTGACCTAGGGCACGCCAGAGCTCGTGCTTCGAGCACAAGAACTGCGTTACAAGGTCACAGGCTGAGTTAAGAACAAATGACTAAAATCAGCAATCAAAGAAAGCAAGAGCCCTGAGTTGGCAAACCTTATGGCTAACAAAGGAGAGCAAGGCCTGTGATGACAGTGAGGTGGATGGACACGGAGATAGCCAGCATGAGGGGAAGACTTGAGAGGAAAAACAAGACTTGCGGGCTGGAAACATGGTGGGACAAAAGTACAGGAAAGAGGAGGGGACAAAATGGTTAGAAAAATGAGGGGGAAAGGACAGGAAACAAGGGGGAGAAAGGGCGGAAAACATGATGTAAAAGATGGGAAAAGTGAGGGGACAAAAGGGCAGAAAACATGAGAGGAAAAAATGGCAGGAGAAGTGAGGGTAAAAATGGCAGTAAATGTGAGAGGAAAAAATGGCAGGAGACGTGAGGGGGAAAATGGCTGGGAAATGTGAAGGGAAAAGGGAAAATGGCAAGAAAAATGACATGAGGGGGAAAATGGCTGGGAAATGTGAGGGAAAAGGGAAAATGGCAAGAAAAATTACATGAGCCCAGGGGTCCTTTGTCTGAGGTCATACTCGGATGCAGCAGTTTGAGCTGTTTCTGTGTTTCTGCACCTGTGAACAAATGACTTTTGATACCCCAAACTAGGTAAGAATTAAAACTCTATAGTCAACCCCGCTAGAGAGCAGGTATTTGTTTATTCAGCACTGGGACTGAGGGGGTCACCCCACCACAAAACTCATTCAATCTTCTTTAGCCTTCAGTTACATTTTAAAAGTCCTTCCACATAACGTCACAATTACAATATACCGTTAGCATACTCATATTTACATAAAGATCTGTCATGGTTTTACAACAGTTTGTTGCTTCTGCACATGCACCAGTTCCTTTTGTGGTGGTTCTCAGTCTCTGGTAGTCTTTTGATGAAGACTTCTGTAGTCTTCCTCACATCTGAACTTTTTACCTGTTGCTGTTGCACACAGGGACGGAGAAAAATGACATAACTTCAGGTCAGAGAAGATGGTCGAAGCCGACCCTTTAATGCCAAAACCCCATCTTTTTATAGCATGGATTGCAAAAGAGAAATTACATGATTGGCCCCTTGGCTAGCTACCCACAACAGTGAGTGGCTGAGCGGTATAACCACCCATTTCAAAATATTTTCTTCAGTGAACCAAAACAAGACCTTGCAGGTGCCAGATAGAAAGTTAGTTTACAAAACAGTGTTTCACTGTTTCTCAGCTAAAGCATGAGAAAGGAAAAACTTCAGAAATGCTTGAGCAGCTGGAAAATTCCTCTGCTCCTGCTTTTTAGCATCCAAATTTACCTCTGTCTTCAACACACGCCTTGTGATTCTTATTCTTCAGTCTAACTTGTTTTCAGCTGATTTTGCAATTTGCAAGTTCTGTTAAAACTTGCTATCTTGCTTGCTTCTGCTTGGCATGTTATCTTGCTTGCTCTGCTATCTTGCTTTACCTGCTATCTTGCTTGCTTTACCTGCACATCTTGTTACAAAATGACTTGTGGTTAACCTTTCCTTACATACCACTTAGGATTCCAATCCCCCCTTTCTTTTTACTTTTGTGAATTCTTTCACAAATTATCGTGTGTTTGTTCTCCAGAAATGTCTTCCTCTTTCTACTCTGTGTCTCAATTTATATCTCTTCCAATCATCATAAGACGTTTTGATTCGCTGGCAGCACCACAAAAAGCACTGGCTAAATACGCATGTACACAAGATGATTATTCCTAACAACAAGAGTCCCATGAATAATTGTTTTAACCAATTTAGATAAGGGAGCCAAGACCTAAGTGTCTCCCATAAGTGACTTGACCAAGATGTATCCTACTTTATTACTTCTTGGAGTATCTTTGCATGTTGCCAGATTGTATGTATATCTGTTGTTATTTGCCCTGATTGGTCTATATAAGTAAAACAACCGGTATTTTTCAATGTACAGAATCCTCCCATTTGTGCTGTGATCATATCTAATACCATATGGTTTTGAAATACTGCATCTTTTAAAGAATTTATTTCTGCTTGCAACTGTCCAATGGCATCTGCCATTGAGTTTGCAATTATTTCCATCTCTGCTGAGATGTTCGCTATTGCTTTTTCTAAGTGTACAATTCCTAAAGTTGGGAATAAAGCGAAAAAAGCCCTGACAAAGCTGTGAAGGCCTGTATTGTGTCTAGTCAGAAAATTAGAAGATATACTTCGACTAAATCGGTTTCTCCAAATTCCTCTAATGATTTCTGTAATTAAACTAGTATGATTTGTACCTTGTATAGGTGGGACAAGATACCCCATAGCACACTGACCTGTCTAATTTCCAGGCAGTTGCTTAAGGGCTATTCCATTTCCACACAACCACCAAAAGCCATCTGGCAAATCACAGCTAGTTGTGATGCTCATGTCAGCATTGTTAGTATGCCTTGCAAACAAACAGTCATGCCATTGAGCAAATTGAACTTTAAAATCTGGTGAGGTAGGTGGTGAATTTACATAACAGATTGATTGACGAGTGAAAACTGACAAGGGGTTTTCCTAAAGGTGAACCTATTTGTTTGCATTGTGTACTAATATTGTACAGGGTATATGGGCTTAATGCAGTCCAATTACTAGAGGGTACCCCTAGCAATGGTAAGTGCAGTTGTTGTACCTCTCCACACAGCCAACAATGCCTTATTCCAGTAGGCTTAGCTATTCCCTCAAGCAAAGCTACATACTTATCTACATCAAAAGTTACTACGATCTGCCAAAAAGCAACAAAGCATAACAAAGTATTCATGATTTTCAGCTGAGTTTCAGCTTCAGTCTGTCATTCTCAATGGTTGTTACTGTCCAAGGTGCAAGAGGAGACTTCTTCACTCAGGTATAATGAATCCAGGTAGGTTTTTCTCTCACGCAAATTGCAGTGAAGGTTGTCAGGGAGGACTTGGAATGGTCCATCCCACTTCTCCTGGAGTGGATCAGCTGAAAAATTCTTAACATACACCCAGTCACCTGACACTGTTTGGGCTGCCCGAGGCAGCACGGCATCCAGCTGCTGACGTCCTTTCTGTCAGCTGCAGCAGGCAGGGGTTGGCTGCAGCGAGCAGGGAAAGCTGTCAGCTGCAGCTAGCAGGGAAAGCTGGCTCCTTCGCAAGGAGTGGACCCCAAACAAAGATGATGTAAAAGTGTCATCAGAGGCAAAGGATGAGAGAGGGGTCTTTGTATAGGTTCCAGCTGGTTTATTGCAGGTACAGGGTCCAGGGACAAAGACAAGAGAGTGAGACAGAACGCAGTATTTTATAGGGGGGTGGAACAAAGGGAAACAACCAATGGGGTCGACTGAGGAGGAGGAGACAATAGAGGAATATCCACCAGGGATAACTTAAGGGAGGGAATTACATGAGTAGACCAATGGGGCTTTCCAGAACTAATACATAAGCAACTAGGGGAAATACATCAACATGAACTTATACATAAAACTGGGTGGAGAACTCCTGAACCAATAAAATTAAAACATGTAAACTAAGAACCACTAGGAACATGGGAACTCGCCGTAACCAAGGGGTGAGGATTAGACCTTGGTGTTCTGGAGGCCTGTCCACCAGTCCTCCGAATGCTCTGCTGCTGTGGCCACCGCCTCATGCACCGTGACACTCACCAGGATCAATTGTGTGCCATTTATGATACGGTTGCTTGGGTAGATTCTCAAATACAGTATTATACTTCTGATGCAGCTAAGTGTTAATGGTTTTTAAGTATTCATAAATATATTGAATACCAACCTGGGTCAGGTTTTCATCATGAGCGGCATTTAACCCATAAGGCCTACCATACAAGAGTTCAAACGGGCTACGCTTTCCATTTGACCTTGGCTTTACCCTGATTCTGATGAGGGCAATACCTGGTACCAGTACAAATTTGTCTCCGGACAGATCTTAGCTATTTGTTGTTTAAGCATATGGTTCATGTTCTCTACTTGACCACTAGCTTGTGGCCTGTAAGGAGTGCAGAGGTGCCACTCAGTTCCCAAGGCCTTGCTGACAGCTTGTATGTGGAGAGAGATTAGATAGAATTGAGCTACAGGCTGTGGGACGTGCCTGCAGAACACCATGACAGCACAAAGAAGCTTCTCTCTTCCTGACCTTGGGGGAAGAAATGCCACGTTACAGATGCACTAAGGAGAGAAGCCTGCCAGAAGCGGCCAGACACCTGAACAGTGTGTGATCACCCCCATAACAGGATATTAAGAAAGTGTGCTCTTGACATGGCAATGTGTGATAGGTTTCTTAGTGAAAAATACCATATAAGGAAATACTGTGTCTTGAAGAAGTGTATAAAACCAGATCATTTCTTTAAATAAACATCTCAGTATCCCTGTCAGTCTGAGTCCCTGCCTCAGTCGTTACCGTCCTCATTTGCACTTGTCCTGAGCTCATGGTAAGGACAGCGGGTGCTGGACTCAGCTGCTCACACACAAACCTCTTGTGACAGCAGAGCTGCCCCAGGCTGTCCATCCATGGAGCCCCAGAAGGGCACAGCTCTGCTCCACAGGAGAGCTGCCTCACCCACGGGTTTGTGCTCAGGGCAGTTTGAGATGTTTTTCAGGTTGGTGAGCCAGGATGTTTCTACTTTTAAGGAGCTCCATTGCCCTGCAGGAATTTAGGAACAGAAACTTAAGGCCATGGGATTCACTCAGGGCATATTTAGAGAATCACATGAAACCACTGGAAACTTTCCTTAGGGTAAACATGTTCCAGTGCAATTCCATTTCTCTCCAAAATCTGCTCTGGCTCCTCTCAGATCATGCTATAGGCTGTGCTGGGAAGATATCAAGGAAGATGAAAGATTCAGAAGCAAATTAAGGCACAGGGTTTGAACCCTCACAGGAATTCCTTGCTCTGATGACTTTGCTGAATGTTTGAGCCAAAGCTGCTCAGGTCCAAACAGAGCCATGTCCAGCTGGTTGCTCCCTCCCAGCCTCCTCTCTCTGGGAGAAGAACAGACCCAGCTCCCAGGGGTGAGGGGCATTTGCATCATCAGTCAGCATCTTTGCTTGACAGATGGACACTCAAACCTTGATTGTTGGGGTAGGCAGCTGCATTGGATGTACCTGATCCTGGGCAAGCACCTGCAATCAGCTGGACTGGAGCAGTGGGGTTGGAGCAGAGGAATTCCAGAGGTACCTGCAAGCTCAGCCAGGGTGTGAAACAGCCCCCAGGGCAGGAATTGCCTTGGGGGAGAGGAGCTGTGCAGGAGAAGCCCCTTGCAGAGGTTTCCTCTCTGCTTTGCTGTGTTTGTGCAGGCTGCGAGTGTGGGGAGGAAAACCACAGCAGCGGGGCTGTGCTGTGCCCAGCAGCTTGAGAGCAGAGCTTCCGGCCAGGGAACGAGCTGCCTTGGCTCTGGTGTTGCTGTGAGCAAAAAGCAGATCTGAGTCAGTGTGAAACTATAAACAATATGAAGTCTTCTGTTATTGCAATAAATTCCATTGATAGTGACCTCTAACAATTGCTTTCTCTTTATTATTTTGTGTTGTTTTCCACCTCATTATTGGTCAGCCTTTCTTTCAGTTACACCATTTTTTCATGACTGTGCAGTGAACGAAAAGATGTCTAAAGAATTTGGAAAGATTTCTAAGGAATGATGAGATGAAAGGCATGAAGACCCACCTAGAGAAGGAAGAGAAAATTCAATTTAAAGAAAGAAGGATGAGATAATGCAGGACAAACTGCTGAGAGCTTCTCATCTCCACAGCTTTTCCCAAAATCTTATGGCAGACAGAGACACAACAGCAGAAAGGCAGAACACTCTGTGTAGGTCTCCACACACCTGCACACCCAAAGCTCTGCCATGGCCATGCCAAGTCCTTGCACCATTGCTTTGGGTGGGTCCTCCTTTGCCCACCCCCCTCACAGCTCCATCCTGCCCCAGTTATCAGCTCCTGTTCTGCCTTTCCCACCCCACAGAAATCTCCCTCTCCACTCGGGTGTGCCTGGAACTCCAGCAGCTCTCCCCGCTCAGTTCTCAGGGGGTGTCAGCACAGAGGCACAGGTGGGCTCAGGTCCCTGGGACAGAGGTCCCCAAGCCATGCAGCTCCACCAGGGATGAACCTGGCTCAGCGTGGCTCTCCTGCTCATCCTCACGCTGGCTTTGCTGGGAATCAGAGGAGAATAGCAGAAGGTGCTGCCGGGAGTTCCTGAAGCAGTGGGCAGGAGCCTGGGAAAGGGAAATGCTCCAAGACATCAGCTTCCAGTGAACCCTTAAACTCTCTCTCTGACCATCTCCTTTCTCCCAGCAGAACTTCCTGGCCCTGCTGAGCAACAAGGGCTGCTCTGTTCCTCTTCTCTGCCTCTGTCCCTTGCCCCCAGCCCAGGATGTGCTCAGGCAAGAAAGCAGCAGATCTTACAGGTGCCCCATGTGCAGCTCTGCTGCTCCTTTCCTGAAGCCTCACATCTCACAGCTGCCCTGATGAGGCAGAGGAAGAGGGGCAGCTGCACCAGGGATTCCTTCCAGTTCCCAAAGACCAACTCCATTGCAATCCCAAGTGCTTTGCAGAGCAGAGATCCCCTGTTTGACTCAGTGGGCCCTCACTGCTGCCTGCAGTGGGCATCCACTCTCTGTGCACTGCTGATACAAAGCTGAACAATCCTGTGCTGTTTGGCTTCTTAAATCTATGTTTTTCCAGAAATTGTCACTAACATTCTGTAGAGATGGTTTCACTTTCTGTTCCATTCTCTGCTCTTTCTATTCTTCACTGTGGTTCCTGGCTCCTTCCTCTAACCGCCTCTGCAGCTCCTCTCTCCAATGTCCTTCTTTATCCTTCCAGCAGAACCAGCAGGGGAACACGTGGCACAGGCCACAAAGAGTGACAACAGCAGTGAGAGGGAACAGCCCTGACACCTGGAAGAGAAAGTACTAAAAGTAATTTTCACTAAAGCCCTTGCATTATTATTAAGTGCCATAGTTCTTCTTACGAAATCCATTCCTTGCTCCTGCCATGGCCAGGTGACAAGTGACAGCAAGGCACAGACTCACTGAAACAAGGAATAGCAGCCTCTCTCTCTCTCATCTCAGTGCATTCTCTTATTTCTTATTTTCGTGAAAGTTTCTTTAAGAACCAGACACAAAACACATGTATAAGTTCCTAGAATAACCCTGGAGCAAGGTGTTTACAGTTCAGATTTCATCCTCAGAAGGAACATGATAATTAGAAACTTGTACTGATACACACTAATGAAAAACAGAGGAATGGAAAAACCACAGGCAATAGAAATATAATACATATATCACATAAAAATCATAAATGTGACTGTCTTGGGGTGACTTTATGATGTGTATCCCATATCGCTGCCCTATGCCCAGAAATTAATTTTTGTGCCTTTCTATGCCTTTAAACTGAGCCTGAGAAGGGGGAGGAAAAACTGAGCAAAACTTTTTCAAAGCAGTTTGCAGCTTGTTCAAGGTCACACAGAGATAGAGACTTTTTTTTTCAACTGCGGCAGGAGAGCGAGAGGGAAGGGAAGCACCCGGCTTGCTTTTCTTTCCAGCCAGCTTTCGGCAGTTTTTTTTCCTCAGCTCCTTTTCCTCCAGAGAGTTAACTTTTGTTTTCCTGGGACTTCGTTGTTTTCCTTTTCTCTCTGCTGGACAGTTTCAACATCAGAATATATTGGGAGGACTTTCCACCGAGGCCTTGGCCCTGGAGGTGGACCCACCACCCCGTCCCAGCTCCAAGGAGAGAGAGGGAGATCTATGGAAGGATTCTGAATTTTCCCCCAGGTTTCTCTCAGCAGAGCGGGAGGCTTTATCATTTAGCATTATTATCCTTTTCCTGTGTGTTTGTTAAATAAATAGTTTTTATCTCTTTCACTTTCCTTTGAGGAAAATTTATTTTTTCCTGAACCCAGTGGAGGAGGGCTGGTTGTAGCCTGCCTTCTCTCAGAGGATATATTTCTAAATTTGGCCAAACCGGAACAGCAACTTAACACTTCATTCTCCAGATGAAATGGTTCCCCCATTGCTGTACATCCCAGATTCTTCACACACACAGATTGGTTAAACACTTACAGTCCAAGCTTCCCAGGGCTCTTACCTGAGATTTGGTGTAGAACTCACTGGGTAATTCAGCTGCTCTGCTTTGGGGGGCACTTTGGATGCTGTTTCCTTCGTTTGCTGAAATCACACAGTCGATGTATCTGCCATGGCACAGGAGGATCACACACCAAATCCCAGGAGGTAGAAATTCTTTGAGTCTTCCAGCAACACAAGCATTTCCCAACACAGCGAGCCCAGGGAATGCAGGTGGGGCGGAGGTGAAGCTCAGGACAAATGTAAAGAAGGCTGGACAGAAGAGGTCAGAAGCAACATATAATTCCTCCAATGATTTCTTCTGAGGACATTTAAATTCCAGCTCCATTCTTTCTTCAACCATAACCAGAAATATGGAGTAAAGTGATACAGACAACACACTATAATGATTTTTCCAAACACTTTGGAATTGCTTCCTGACTTCCATTTTGCTCAGTGATCAATACTGCAACACCTCAGAAGCATTCTGTGCCTCTGTATCACACCACTCATCTTCTTATGCACTTTCTATCACCACATCTGCAAAAAACTGAACAGCCAAGAGGAAATGAAAATTAAACACACACAGGAACTGGGTACAGACACAGCTCCATCTGACACTGGAGATTCTGACGCTTTTCATTTCAGATGTCTCATGCCCTGTACAGGATCACAGAAACACAGAGTAGGTGAGGTTGGGAGTGACCCCAAGAGATCACCTGGTCCAACTCCTCTGCTCACCCAGGGACACCTGGAGCTGGTGTGCCAGAACCTCTCCCAGAGGCTTTTGAATATCTCCAAGGATGGAGGCTCCACCACATCCCCAGGGAACAATGTCTGTCAGACCCAGGGAGCAGTCTGGGGCTCAATGGGCTTGCTGTATTTCTCTCTCCATTTGACATCTTCTTGGTGAGGTGCCTTGATTGGCTCAGAGACACAAGCTGCAACATGAGAATTCCCATTAAATGGACAGATATTTTTGGTAGCTTTTTACCATGAGGTTAATCAAATATTTGAACAAGCTGATGTGATTTGATTTATGGAGGAGTTTTCCCCCCTTGTGTCTATAGGGTAAGGAGGAGAATGTAAATAAAAATGAGAAGCCATTGCCTCTTGTCATTGCATTACTGCCCTAATTGTTGTCATGCCATAAAGTTTGTCAAGATGATGAGAGCTGAAACCAAGTCCCAAATGTGCTTGAACAGACTGAAACCCCAGAATAGAGAGGTTTGAAATTAGGGGAGGAGTGCAGATACTGCTCTGATCTGGAATTTCAGTAAAATGGGGAACTGAGTGGGATGGGATGAGAGATTCCTTGAGAAAGAAAAATGAAGTGATGGGGTACTGCTAAAGATTTTGGTGGTAAACCCAGGATAAAAAAATTGGACTTGCTCATATAGTTACAACTGCCTGATACACAAATTAGGAATGTCTGTTCTAATGCTTAATTACTGATCAAAAATCTCAGTAACAATCACTAACCATGAAAATTTCTGATCTCGTAATTCAGACTAATAATAGAAGCTATTGTGCCTTGAGATAAAGGAGGTGCAATACAGCAGCATGTCAGGAAATGTTCCAAACCCACCTTGTAAGATCAGTTATCAGGTGGGACATCTCTGCACTGGCTGAAGGCGTAAAATTCAAGGCCATTTCTGATGAAAGTTCCCACAGTGCTTTCATATTTTTATGTCAGTTGTTTTTAACATCGACTTCAGCCTGTTTCAGACCCCCACCTTTGCT
>NW_024580833.1:0-899 GCF_017639235.1 Corvus kubaryi
GGACCACGAGGGCCTTGCTTTCTGTTATCAGTCTCTGCCACAGCCTGCTTTTTTCTGCCCATGAGCCTGGGGAAGAGAGGCAGATTCACAACCAAGACAAGAAAACCAAGGACTCAATAAACTGTCTCTCAAGGGACTTGTCTAAGGGAATCTCCACAGCTGTGTGTCCCTTGAAAACTAAGCAGGGCCCTCATGCATTTTACAAGCAGAGCTCTGGCCTCAGCTTGGGAAGCTGAGATCCTCTAGAGAACAAGGAAATCAACACGTAGGAAGGTGATCAAAGGCACGTGCCTACGTCTCTCCCAGAAAGACAAATGGACCCATTCTCTCACACACTAATTTTGCTCAGCGTGTCCACCCCGGAGGCCAGGATCTGCATGGTGGCCTTGGGGAAGAAGCTGAGGGCAGGGAACCCACAGCTCATGGCTCTTTTTCCTGGGGCAGGCATCCCTTTGCCCATTCAATGCATTTTGCAGTTCAAAGGGATAATGGATCAGTCTCCCAGAGCATGTGGGAATCATTGTGATGTGGAAGAGTTGGGAAAATCCATGAGCTTCAGGCAAACCTGAATCATCCTGATGTGGAAATGAGTGCACATGGTGCCCTGGACTCAGGCATTCCAGGGATACCAGAGCACATAGCCTCTTCCCTCCAAAATTTCTGCCTTTGTCAGGGGCGTTTCCAGACCTTTTAGGACCAGTCCCAAACCACCTCGTACGTCTGTGTAATCCTGTGCTGCTGCTGCTGCTGCAGCTTTCCAAAAGGCATTGCCTTTCGGTGGCTGTAGGTTCTCTGGTGGGTCGGGAGATCTCTATAAGCAGATCTTGGGACATGCGGTTTATTGCAAAGGGTGTGGCTATAGGGGCACTGCTTAGAGCTGCAGCTGGCAGCTCTGAGCA
>NW_024580833.1:909-10654 GCF_017639235.1 Corvus kubaryi
GACCCCTTCTGCTGAGCTAGTAGGGTCTGCTCTGACCCTTGGACCTGTTTGCAAGCAGAGGGTATTGTTTCATCAAGAGGGGATTACTTCAGTGGCCATACCATTGTTTTCTAGTTGTTCAGTAACTAAGACCTGGTATTTCAAAAGTGGCTTTCATTTCGATGTTGCCTGTAGTTTTCATATTCCCAAAATCTTTTGTCAGGCAATCATATTTCCAAGGTTTTCCTGTTTCATCTTTCCCAACAATGCTTAAAGCTGAAATTCTGTTGTGAAGCTATGATATATCAGAGTATCCCGTGGTAATTTCATGAAGATATGGGGGGTGGAGTGTTCAGCTCGCAAGCAAAAGCACCTGCGCTGAGATAGGCAGATGCTGACGCAGCTGTAATTTCATGAGAAGTTTGGACAGAGAGAGATGGACCAGATGAGGACTTTGGCTCCAAACGGGAAAGGAGAAAACCTCAGTTCCTAGAGATGCTCCCAGAGATAGTCCTAACGATGAAGATGAGGAAGACCCTTTGCTCCCAGGGAAGGAGAAGGGCCTCTGTTTTTGTTTCTGAACAGCTCAACCTTAAAATTGTACCCCAAAAAACTTCAAGAGTGGACCCTCGAAAGCAGTTGTGGGAAAAGCAGCAAGTCGGGGGAATGGACTCACATGCGAGCAGAGAGACTCCTGTTCCTAAATGGACTGAACAATATTTGGAAGTGGGCGGCTGTCTCGTTGTGATAATGTTTTCATAGCATGAGCAAGAAGAGACTTCTCTTTCTAAATGGACTGAACAAGGTTATTATGGAAGTGGTAAACAGACTGAACATCTTAAGGGTTGTCTTTTTATCTTGTCAGTGGGAGAAGGGAGGAAGGTGGGGGGAGGAGGAGAGTTCTGAAGGTGGTGTAATTTTTTTTCCTTCTTTTAGGTCTGTTAATAAACTTCTTTATATTCTTTCAAGTTTGGTGCCTGCTTTGCATTTCTCCTAATTCTTATCTCACAGAAGATAAACAGTAATGAGTATTTTGGACCAAACCACTACACTAAATTGGTGTTTCTGCCCAGTTACAAACCCAACCCACTACAGTCCCCGAGAAACCAGCTCTGTATTGGACTCAGGATAAAACAAAGGAAAATAATTGTAAGTACAGTAATAGGGTCAAACCCTTTCAATACAATGATACAAACAAAAATCCTTATTTTGGGATCCCATATATATCAAAATTTTGGGAAAATATAAATCAACAAAAATTTGATCACTGGAGGGCACCAGATGGCCTATTTTGGATATGTGGAAAAAGGGCATATGCAAAGCTCCCCTCTCGGTGGAAAGGGAGCTGTACCCTGGGAATCATACACCCAGGATTCTTTCTTTTACCCGAGCCAGACGGAGATCAACTAGGAATACCAGTGTATGAGGATCTGAAAAGGAATAAAAGAGAATTGATTGGAGGATCTCAAAAATGGGGAGATGAGGGATTGCCTGCTCAGCACATAATTGGAACGTATGGGCCAGCCACCTGGGCACAAGATGGGAGTTGGGGGTATCGAACCCCAATTTGCATGCTGAATCAGATTATAAGACTCCAAGCAGCTGTAGAAATAATAACGAACCCAACTGGTCAGGCATTGGAATTACTCGCTAGCCAACAAAGCCAAACAAGAGCTGCAGTGTATCAGAATAGTTGGCTTTAGACTATCCATTGGCTGAAGAAGGAGGTGTTTGTAGAAAATATAATACATCAGACTGTTTTTTGAAGATAGATGACCATGGGGATGCCATCCTAGATATATCCAAAAATATCAGAAAAATAGCCCATGTACCGGTCCAAAAGTGGGAATCCGCACTAAAACTTAGCTGGTGGGATAATGTATTGGGAATAGAATGGTGGAAGAAGTGAGGCTTCTTCCTTTTCTGTGTCACTGCAGGCTTGATATTTCTCCTGTGCCTGATCCCCTATTTTATTCGATTAATATCTACTGTGGTCCAAGGCATGCAAATAGTATCAATGCCTGGGGAAGCAAAACTGGCCACATCTGGAATGGCACAAAAGATCATGGTGTTAAAGAAACAAAATGATATCAAAGACCCCTTTGAAGAAGCAAGATTGATTTGTGAAAAAAAAGAGCAATTAAAGGCTAGAAAACAAGGGATACAGCTCAAGCCAAATGATCGGTAAAGAAAAGGGAGGTATTGTTATGAATGTATTGTGATGTTGGCTTTTCGCATGTTACATAATGTTAGAAAAACTTTACCTAGATTCTGTAATGTAATACATGATCTAGAATGTCTATTGTTTATGTAGTCAATTTAGAAAAGATAGGCAGAGAAAGCCTTCACATTCCTGGAGTATCTTACCAGAGAAGAAGAAAACCAGAAACCAGAGAGAGAAGAATTTATGGAGAGAACAGAGACATAGTGGAGCCAAGGAGGAAGATAAGGCTGATGGGATGATACACAGAAACTCCAAAGGATTTATGAATCATGCATGATTGTGATGAATATGCAATAAGAGATGTACTTTTAAAGACGATCTTTTGGATGTAAAGGTGTGCCTTTGGCTCTGCCAAAGCACCCAGCCGTAACACCCTTTTTGCTATTGTCTCCTAATGGTCCCTTTTATTAAACTTCTTTAAAATTTTTTCAAGAAGTGAACCTCATTTTTCACAACTCCTTGGAGGAGAGAATTGAAGGCCAGGATTGAACAAAAGCTCTCACAGACTCAGTGTGGAAAGGAAAATCCAAAGTACCTTAAAAACCTTGAGTATCTCAAAGCATTAATGAGCCCCACTGAGTGTTGTTACCGGCAAAGAATCTCCCGGGACTCATTAGAGCAGAGAATTGGGGGCCAGGATTGCACAAAGCTCTCAGAGACTCCCAGGCAAAAGCCAAAGCCAAAGTCCTTTGAAAAGCCTGCAGTCCCTGGGAGCATTCAGGAGCCCCCAGGGCCATTCCTGACCAAGGCTCCCCAGGGACTCCTTCCAGCAGATCCCTGAGGCCACTGGGATGTGGGGGGATGCTGAGGGCAGGACAAGGGGCTGACAGTGCCCAGCCTTGCTGGGGCTGTGCCAGGAGGTCCCAGGGCCTCAGGACAAGGTGTCTCCTCCCAGCCCTTGGTGGCACAGATGCTGCTGTGCCCCAGGGCACCAAGACTTGGCTTCTCTTTGTACCCCCCGTCATCCCTGCCTCCAGTTCTCTGCTCTGACTGGAGCCTGGGGACACTTTCTCAGTCGTGTCCCTCACTGGGACCCATGAAAACTTCCAGAAACTTTGAAGTTCGATTCTGACTGGAATCCTTGAGAGGTTTGTGCCAGTCCCTGTCAGGGACTGATGTTCAGGGCCTCAGCACCAAGGCCCGAGAGGGTCATTCCAGTCCTTGTGCTGTGTGTGTGCTGCTGAGCTGGGCCGGGCTCCTGGCACAGAGGCAGCTCCTGGCAAGCGGCAGCGCTGCAGAGAGACAGCTCCGGCCAGGAGCAGCTCCTGGGCACAGCCCAGCAGGGCTGGGGCACTGCCTGCAGCCAGCCCGGGCACAGCACAGAGGCACACAGGGCTTAAACTCAGCCGGGGCTGGGAAGGGGCTGGGAAGTGACTGTGGGACAATCACTCCCAGCCCCTGGCACAGGAAGCCTCTGGCTGCAGGACACGGCAGCTGCAGCTCCTGGAGGGATCTCCTAAAGCTGCAACATCCCCGTGCCTACGGATTCTGTGAGTACAACTCAGAGCATCTCGAGTGCAGGGGAGGTGAAATGCTCATGAGCCTCTGACAGGCTGAGGGTTTCTGATCACTCCCAGAATATTTCCAATACAAGGATTTTGATAGAAATGAGGACATTTCCTGAGACTTTGTTTTCAGTTTCCTACCACTGGAGAATGGTGGGGAGGGAGGATAAATATTAAAGGTATTACGAATTTTTTCAGGTTCCTGGGACATCTGAACTGTTACTTTTAGTGATCAGCAGGTGCACAGGGGATCCCTCCTGTGCTTTCAGCCACTCCTGTGCCCATGGACAACACCAGCATCACCTTGGCTGGACCCATCAGGCTCAGTCTGAGCTGTCCTTTCTCCAAGCTGCAAACAGAACCTGCCCCCAGCCAGTGCCCTGCACACAGGCAGGTTTCTGTAGGGCCAAGGAGAGTGCACAGAGATTTGGGGTCTGTGAGTGCTTGCGGGGACAGATCAGGCACAGGGAAATAGCTCCAGGAGGAAAATCCCCAGGAAGCAGAGATGAGATCAGGGAAGGAGAGAAAACAAACCCAGCAATGTGTCAGGGAGAGTTTAGAGATCCCCACAGGATCCCCTGCAGTGCAGCCCCTCCCTCTGAAGAAGCCCCCTCCCTCCTGTGCCCCCCAGCCAAGCCTCTGCCCTCAGGGCCGGGGGTCCAAGGCGTGAAGCCCCTCCTGGGCAGGCAGAGCTGCAGCAGAGCCGTGGGGCAGCTCTGCAGCCCCGGGCCCAGTTCCCTCTGCAGAGCACAGGGCTGGGAGCAGCTGCCCGGCCCTGGGGGCTCTGGGAGGGGGCACAGCTGGCTCAGGGTGACGCTGGCCCCAGTGCCCGGCTGTGGGCAGGGCTGTCAGTGCAGCCAGGGCAGCAGCTCAATCTCCCTTCATCCAGTGCCAGCTCTGGGACTCTTGGCTCTCTCCCCGAGGCTTCCTTCCAAGCTGGGAGTTTCCTCCAGGATGCAAACGTGTCCTGTAGCATCTTTGTGTTATCTGAAAGGCCCAGAGAGAGGAGAAAAGCAGAGATGCTACAAGTGTGCAAATGCTGTCGGGTTGGTGAAATGAGCCAGGGGTGCCCTCGGCTACGAATGTGGTGCTGGGACCTTGAGAGAGGGACGGACATTTGGGGGTCTGTGGTGGATCCATCTGCTCCCAGCAGCACCTGGTGATCTTTAAGGGAAACATGGGAGGGTGAACATTCTGCATTTGAGAAAAGTGAAACAGAGAAACTCTGAGCAGGTCAGAATGACAGAGCACCTCCTCTGAGTGTCCACTCATCATCTTGCCTTGCAAAAGTTGCTTTGTTCTCCCTGAGAGCAGCAGAAATGCTGAGGGCTTCTGATATCCAAAAATACCAGGAGACATATGGGGGGAGATTAAAAACAAAAACCTCAGAACTCTTAAACACAAAAGGGTGTCTGTGTGTGTTCCAGGGGAGGGTGTACAGGAAATGGCTTTGATTGTGGTTACAGATCTCCTCTAACTCCTCACTGTCTTTTTCTCTGTGGCAGAACCCAATGCCCGGACACAGCCAATGTCCAACAGCAGCTCCATCAGCCCCTTCCTCCTGCTGGCATTGGCAGACACGCGGCAGCTGCAGCTCCTGCACTTCTGCCTCTTCCTGGGCATCTCCCTGGCTGCCCTCCTGGGCAACGGCCTCATCATCAGCGCCGGAGCCTGCGGCCAGCACCTGCACAGCCCCATGTTCTTCTTCCTGCTCAGCCTGGCCCTCACCGACCTGGGCTCCATCTGCACCACTGTCCCCAAGGCCATGCACAATTCCCTCTGGGGCACCAGGCACATCTCCTACTCAGCATGTGCTGCTCAGGTGTTTTTCTTTCTGTTCTTCCTCTCACCATCATGTGCTACGAGCGCTACGTGTCCATCTGCAAAGCCCTGCACTACGGGACCCTCCTGGGCAGCAGAGCTTGTGCCCACATGGCAGCAGCTGCCTGGGCCAGTGCCTTTCTCTACGCTCTCATGCACACGGCCAATACATTTTCCCTGCCCCTGTGCCAGGGCAATGCCCTGGGCCAGTTCTTCTGTGAAATCCCACACATCCTCAAGCTCTCCTGCTCCAAATCCTACCTCAGGGAACTTGGGCTCATCGCTGTCAGTGTCTGTTTGCTCTTTGGCTGTTTTGTGTTCATTGTTTTCTCCTATGTGCAGATCTTCAGGGCTGTGCTGAGGATCCCCTCTGAGCAGGGCTGGCACAAAGCCTTTTCCACGTGCCTCCCTTACCTGGCCGTGCTCTCTCTGTTCCTCAGCACTGGCATTTTTTCCAACCTGAAGCCCCCTCCATCTCCTCGCCATCCCTGGACCTGGCACTGCCAGTTCTGTACTCGGTGGCGCCTCCAGCCCTGAAGCCCCTCATCTACAGCCTGAGGAACCAGGAGCTCAGGGATACCCTGAGGAAAATGATGACTGGATTTTTTCAGCAGCAATAAAGTGCCGGTTTTGTTCTCCACAGCTGCAGTGTAACTCAGTGCAGGCCCAGCCTGTCTGCTCAAGTTTTTCATAGTGGCTGTGTGTCTGCAGGGTTTCCTTTTTCATTTTGTGATAATGTTGTGCACAATGAAACTTTATTTATCCCATCATCATCCCATTACTGGGATCATTCATCCTATTTATAATTCACTGCTTACACCTCGAATTTTACCCAGAGACAATGGAAATGAGGAATCACCTCCTCTGTGCACTTTAGCAAAATAAAGGATCCTGCAGCAACTTGTTGGTCAAAAATGCTTCCTTTGAAACCTCATCTGAATCTGGCAGGGCAGTGCCTGTGTGCAGAGGGGGAGAGAAGCTGAGTCCCAGCACAGCAGCAGGGCCAGGGAGCAGCAGCACTCGGTGCTTTCAGAGCTGCTCTGTTTATCCTTCCACGCTGTCCTTCTGTCCTTGTGGGAGTCCTCAGCTCTGGCTGCTGCACTGCTGTCCTGCTCTGTGGCTGTCTTGTGAGCACAGGAGGGGTTGACAGATTTGTGTTATTTAAAAGTAGACAGCAGTGGCTGGAATTGCTGGGCTGATCAGTGAAGTTTTTCAGAATTTTATGGCCCTGGCATGTGAGTCACAGGTGGATCACAGCGAGTCCTGGAGCTGCCAACCTGAACATGAATAATAGAATGGACAAAGCTGCAGCTTAAATGTGACCTAAAATAAATCCCCAGAGTGGCCAGCCCAGAGATCGTGGTCTGTGAACTGGAACAACCACATGACAACAGGGACTGCAGACCCACCAAAACCCCACCCAAACCCAGCTCAGAGGGGCCATGGTGGCCCCGTGGCAACCACTGGGCACCAAAGCAGTGAAGCCGTGGAGAGTGAGAGGCTCAGTGGCTGACATTTCTGTGGGACGGGGCTGTCATGTGAGGGGTGGGGGCTTTAGATCCCAGGGGAATCATTGCCCAGGGAGTTTTTGTTCAGGTCTGTAGTGCATTGATGCTGCCTGGACTCCAGGCACCCACCAAAGCTGCTCTCTCACTCCTGTCCACAGCTGGACAGGAGAGAGAAAATATAACAAAGGGTTCATGGGTTGAGACAAGGACCAGGAGAGATCCCTCATCCAACACTGTCCCGGGCAAAACAGGCTCAACTTACAGATATCAAGTGAATTTATTCATAACAAAATCAGAGCAGGATAATGAGAAGTGAAAGAAGAGCTTTCAAAACACCTTCCCCCTCCCCTCCATCCTTCCCACCGATGGCGCAGGAGACAGGGAATGGGGATTGTGGTCAGTTCATCTCCTGTGGCTTCTCCCGCTGCTCAGGGAGAGGAGTTGTTCCCCTGAGAGACCGTGGGGTCCCTTCCCACGGGAGACAGTTCTCCGTGAGCGTCTCTGACGTGGGTCCAATCTGACGAGCAGCAGTCCTCCCAAAACTGCTGCGGTGTGGGTCACTCTTCCATGGGGTCAGTTCTTCAAGGCCAGGCTGCTCCAGCCTGGGAGCAGGGCCCCTCTGCAGTGGCTCTGCCCCTGGATCACAGCCTCCTGCAGGCATCCGCCTGCTCCGGCATGGGCACCTCCCCCAGGGGCTGCGGGTGGATCTCTGCATCCCCCGTGGATCCCCAGGGGCTGCGGGTGGATCTCTGCATCCCCCGTGGATCCCCAGGGGCTGCAGGGGCACAGCTGCTCCCCCATGGTCTCACCATGGCCTGCAGAGGAATCTCGGCTCTGGCTCCTGGAGCACCTCCTCCCCCTCCTTCTCCACTGCCCTTGCTGTCTCCCTGTTGTTTCCCTCACATGTTCTCCCCTCCTCCTCTTCTCTGACTACAAAAACACTGTGTCCCACTTTGTTTTCATTTCCTTCTGGAATCTGCTATCACAGAGGCATTACCAGCCTCTCTCAGTGGCCCAGCCTTGGCCAGTGCCATGTCCATCTTTGGAGCCATCGGGGATCGGCTCTGCCGGATATGGTGGAAGCTTCCAGCAGCTTCTCACAGAAGCCACCTCTGTGGCCCCCCCGCTACCAAAACCCAGGCCATGCCAAACCAAAACACACAGGAAGGAAAGCACGGAGCCCCAGTGCTCCAGGGCAGGTGAGAAGCAGCTCTCGCCATGCCAAGGTCAGCTGGAGCTGCCAGGCGGCCCCAGGAGCCCAAGGCAGCCAGAACTGTTCCATGGTCCCTTGGTTCCGTGGGCCCTGCAGGGTCACAAAGGCCCCTCAGTTCTTTGGGGCCAGCAGTGCCACAGTGGCCCCTTTGTTCCATGGAACGCCACAGGGTCACAATGGTCCCCTTGGTGCCACCAGCCCTGCAGGGTCACAACGGCCCCTGGGTTCCACGAGGCCACGCAGGGTCACAGTGGTCTCCAGAGGAAGGGCAGCACTGAGCCCCAGGGTTTCAGGGGCAGATGAGACACAGCCACCAGAGGCCAAGGCCAGCCACATCTGTCTGTCCTGGCAGGTTTGTCTGGGAGCAGCCCTTGGGTATTGGGAATTTGGGAGGTGGAATCCCAGTTTTGGCCATGGGCACCTTGTCGAGTAACGCAGTTCTGTGCTCGCTGCACGAGCTCTGGCATGCCCTTGGTCAGAGAGAGTCCAGCTGCATTACTTCTGTGCATCGCAGAAGCGACTTTGGCATCAGGAAAAGTGCTGCTGGCTGAGCTCGCTGGCTTCTTTGCAGAGGAGACACGGCAGGAGCTGATGATATCGGCTCACGTTAGTTCGGAGATAAAGGAAGAGAGAGAGGGTTCTGGTCTGGCTTCCCACAGGTTTATTGTCAGAAGTTTAGCAACCAGAACATGGCAATGATCTTAATCTGGGATCCCGCCGAGAGGCTTTTCCCTCAGTTTTAGAGGGGGTTTGAAAACTGCGGGGAAAGGGAAAAACAACCAATGAGTTACAAGCCAGGGGGAGGATACAATTCAACAAGAATTACTGGGAGATACAACAAAGAACCAGTGAACAACCGAGTAAGAGGGAATTTTCCCGAACAGGGAAAGGCAGTTTGGAGCCAGGCGCAGCCCCGGGGGGATGCAGCTTAAGCTTCTGAGCCGCCCATCGACCCACCCTGCGAGTCTGTGTCCCAGGGAAATTCCATCCACGGCAGGGTCCGGGGCTGATCGGCATCTCGCTGCCCCAGCCCAGCAGTGGGCTGGCTCATAGCAACAGCTGAGAAGGATGGGGTTTTTCCACATGAAAGAAAAGCACAAAGTCCGGGTGTTTTGGGAGAAGATGAGAGGTGGCCACCATGGGCGAGGGCAGCCAGACCTGTCTCTCATGGCAGCTTTTGTCTGGGAGCAATCCTTGGATACCCAGAATTTGGGAGGTAGAATCACAGTTTTGGCCATGGGTGTCTGGAGGAGGACGGTTCTTTTCCTTAGGAAGGAAAGCACAGAGCCCCAGGAGCCCCAGGGCTCCTGCCCCAGCCCCTGCTGCCCCGGGAGGGAATTTGGGGAGGGGGCAGAGGGGGTGCACAGCCCCCGCCGGGGGATGACCCCGGCCCAGCGCCCTTTGTTCAGCACCGAGCTGGGCTTGGGGCCGCAGGAGGAAGAGGCCGATGGGAAGCAGATCCTGCAGGGGGGACAGGGCTTGGGCTCAGGGCAAG
>NW_024580834.1:0-7630 GCF_017639235.1 Corvus kubaryi
TTAACGGGTTAATTGCCCCCCTAAACTAAAAGGGGAGCCCCCCCCAGCTCGGGGGGTGCCGGACCCCCCGGTTCACCTGCAGCCGCTGCAGCCGGGCCGTGCGGCACACGGGGGGCACCCAGGGGGTCCCCAGCTGCTCCCGGATCTGGGCGCCGATGGCTCGGAGCAGCGCCCCCGATTTCCCTGGGGAGGGGGACAACGAGGGGGGTCAGGCCCCTCACGATCCCCCCTACGGGGCTCCCCAGCAGCCCAGGGGACCCCCCCAGGCCCGTACCGGGGGGCTCGGCCCCGCGCTCGCCCTCGTCCCGCGGCAGCTTCTCCACGAGGAACAGGAGCAGGCGCCGCGTGTCGTGTTCGGAGCTGTACAGGAACGTCTGGTACCCCACGTCCCCCCCAAATCCCAGCTCCTGCGGGAAGGGAAGCCATTGGGGGGCACCCCAAAATTGTTGGGGTCCCCCCTTCCAAGATCCGATGCTCTGGGGTGGGTACCGAGGCTTGGTACCACAAAGCCGCCACGAATCGCAGCGAGGGGCCCCCCAGCTTTGGGGTGCCGCGGGGTTCGGGGCTACCTGGCAAGCCGCGGCCAGGTCGGAGGCGAGCCGGAAACGTGCGGAGATGCCGGGGGGCAGCAGGGGGCTCAGGGGGGCTCCCAGCGCGGGGCGCACGGCCCGGAGGCACCGCACGGCCGCCTCCACCACCAGCTCGGGGGTCAGGTCCCGCACGCTCTGCACCTCGGGGGGCACCGCCCTGGGATGGGGGGGAGGGGGCACGGCCGTGGGGACCCCTCCCCGAGCACCCCCAAACCCTGAAAGCCTCCTCGCTGCGGGGCCACGGCCGTGGGGACCCCCAAATCATCACATCCCCCCAAATCCTGACAGCCCTCCCCCTTCCTGTGGGGCACAGCACCCCCATAGCCCAAACCCTCAGGGTGCCCCCCCAACCCCGGGGTCAGCCCCATCCTCAGTCTTTCCCCAGACTCCCAAAAACTGCCTGTGTCCCCCAAAATTACCCCCTCAAAAGTGCTCAGGGTCTGCCCTGTGATCTCCCCCAACCGGCCCTAAGGGACCCCCAAATACCCAGTCACGCGCCCACAGCTCCCAAATCCTCAGGATGTTCCCCCAGGGACCCCCACAACCTCCCCAGGGCACCCCCACCCAAAATCCTCGGGGTCCCCCCGGCGACCCCCCAAACCTCCATCGGGGTGTCCCTCCGCCCCTCCCGTCCCCCCCCCCCCCCCCATCCCCCAAACCTCCTTAGTGCCCCGCACAGGCCCCCCCCCCACGTTCCCCCGCCCTCCAGATCCCCCCACCTGACCCCCCCAATCCCCGCGGGTCGGGCTCCCCCACCCAAATCCTCCCGTTCCCCCCCCCCCCACTCACGTCCCCGCCTGGCGCAGGGAGTGGATCAGGATCTTGTCCACCTCCTCCATGGTTGGGGGGGGTCGGGGGGTCCCCAAACTCTACGGGAGGGGCGCGGGGGGGATTTGGGGGGACCGGGGGCTCCCGCACCCAGCGCGCGGCCGCCGGTCACGTGAGGGAAGGGGGAGGAGCGCCGCGCGCGTGGTACGATGGGAGTTGTAGGCAGCCGTGATGGAGCCGCGGGACATGACGGGAGTTGTAGGCGGTCGTGGCAGAGCATCACGGGAGATGAAGGCGGCAGTAGCGGAGCATGACGGGAGTTGTAGGCGGCGGCGTGTGGCGGGAAATTGCGGGGCCACGAGGGACGGGAAGATGGCGGGCATGGGGCTGGTTCATTAAATCCCGATATCCACGGACAAAGCCCCTCTAACTAATTACAATTAGTGAAGAAGGGGCAGTCAATAATTAACTCATGTAAGCACAAGTTAACTATTAGGAGACAGCAAATGTTAGTTCAGACAGAAGATGTTAATTACAAAGCCTAAGAAGCCGAATTCACCCTAATCTTGTCAAGATAGAGGGGATAAGGATCATCTCCGAGACCGCTGAATCATTCCTCAAAGGACTACGCATGCCCAGGGAGAAAGGTGAAAAGTTCCTGAGAGGATGACTACTGGCCTTCATCAGAAAAGACCCCTGAGGAAGAGGAGAGGCCTTCCTCAGCGCGACCACCAGGACACACAGCGCGTGTGTGGCCCATATGCTAACGACTTCCGAGAAATAATTTGTATAACGACACCTGTCCCAAGGAATGTGACGAATATTCATAATTTAGGCCATAATACTGTGTTGTAGGGAGCACCGGTGTGTGTGTTTGGAGGAGCGATCCCCACACACCCGGCGCGCCGAATAAAGCAAATACCCACTTCTCTGACTGTCTCTGAAGTGTCTCCTGGCCCGGTTGTGGCACGATTCATTAGACGGTGCTGTGTTGATTCAGGCACCAGCGGGCGGCACAGCAGCAGCCTTCTGAAGACATTCCAGCCAAGTACAAGGTTCTTTGTTCTCTATTTATTACTCAAAGTTTTACATCTTGTACATATGTATGGCTCCAGCACCTCCCATCCCCCGCTCCGTATTAAAATAATGTGAAAAACGAGGTTCACTCTTCCGTGAGAATTTAAAAGTTTAATAAAAAGACAATAACACATAAAATAAAGCAAAGAGGTAACGGCCGGGTGCCTTGGCGCTCTGCCAAGAGCACACCTGATGCTCGAGGTTGGTCCTTTTTATACCATTTTTACACCATTTTTACTGTCTGTTCCTTATGCATATCCAAACTTTTCCCGGAGCTGTTCTGCATGGCCACTCCTTGGTTCCGCCTTTTTAGAGCATGCGTAGTCTTCTGCCTTGTGGTTTTATTTCTTTTGATTCTTGGGGTTGGGCCCGCTAGGTGAGAGTTGATAATCAAGTGGCCCTCTTAATTCTCCAGAAAGGGCTGATTGCAGCTTTGGGCCTCTTTGCCCCCTGGGCAGAGCGTTGATAGCAGCTTTGGCCTCATCCTCTGTTCGCTTGGAGGTTCTCTTACCTGCTCACACTTGCTAAATTCTTGCTAAAAAGAAAGAAAACTACAGGCACACAGCAAAAGCATTTCTAACATTATATAATATTCACCTTAATACTTGTGAGAAGCCAATATTGCGATATGCGTTTATAACAATGAGATCATTGGCCTTTCACGCATGCACAGTTTCTCTCTGGAATTGGGTCGGTGGTCTCGAATTGGGTCAGTGGTCCTGCAAGATGAAGTCAGGAATGTCTTCCTCACAGTGACCTTTTCACCTCCTTGCTGTTGGCAGCCCTTCGTGACCTCTTGGCACAGCCCAAGATCTCCTACTTTGGATTAATTAGCACGAAACCCAGGTGCTGTTCTTGGCTCTATTGGTTTCAATTTGTTTTGATGACAGTTCATTTGTTCTGTTTCCTTCTACAAAGAAAACTTAAACCAAAATATAATGGCAAATAATACATCACTTGGCTCTAGCTTAGGCATCCACTAATCATTAACTTAACTTTTGTTTCTCTATCTTAATTAATACAAATTTCTTCTAACTGTTAGCTAAAATTTTAACCTTTTAGAGCCTTGACTCCTTTCCCCACTTCTTCTTTAGGATTAGTAAATTCTTTTACTAATATATAGGGGGTTTTTTGTCTATCCACGTTGTACGGTAGGTGTCCTTTAAAATCCTGCCATATGCCCTTGGTGCTGAAGTCAAGGTTCCCATTCGTCGTCGCATTCTCCAGTTCCACACAAATATTACAACAGACAAAACCAAACCTACACTAAAATGAGTAAAACAATAATTGGGTGAACCAGGGCATTGAGTAAACCGGTTGCTGTTGGTGACCACCCAAAAAGCACATCCCACCAGTGATGAGATGAGTCTTTTTCTAATCTTTTAAATACTCTCCGTGTGCTCTCTGTGTCACGGTGTATTGTGATTGGAGTTTTCTTTCCTGCATTTTTAACCTCTTCAAGAATTCCCTTCCATTCATCGTGTTTCAGTAATTGTGTGACTGAGGTGAAGCTCATTCCTACAAGCACGGGCAACATTTCCTGCACAGGAATCAAACTCACTTTGATCTGTTGGTGCAATGTACCAGGTGCTCGACAGGAAAAGTCACAACCCTCAATTCTGATAAAATTACAAACACAGAGGTTAAACTGATTTTCATTCACAGTGACTGCATCCACCAGTGCAGTGGGACATTCTGTTCAAAGGCAGACACAGCCCTGTCCTGTGGTTTGCTTAACAGGATGCATTTCAAAGTGACAAATGCTCTGCTCTGTATCTAAACAAATACCTCTGGCATCATTTACGCTTCTTTCAAGTACAAATCTGAAGTTTTCTTTTGCAGAACGGGATTCTAAGTTAATCGTTTTCCACTTTCCTTCAACTTTTTGTGCCCACATCCTGCGTTCAGAAGGATATAATACGGTCCCCTCATGACTGAACCCCAGAGCAACAATTGGCTGGATCAACCTTACTGATGCATTGTGTGTAGTCAAAACAAAAGCTGTTACCATGCTTGTCACAGGGTTAGAGGTAAATTACCTAAAACTCACCAAGACTGGAGTTCTTTCTCTAAATCTGAGGCGTTATCCCAAACAATTACACGAATTTCAGCAGGGAATGTGCCTTCTCCTCCTTCTCAAATGACTGAAGCAGCCACTGGTTGCATCCACAGCTGTGCCTGTGTACATCTAAGGGCTAAGGAAATGTTTTCACTAACTGTGCCTAGGGCGTTAATGATGAATTCATGGTCATGCTTTTCTATGTCTTCCCACTCTGGCAATATTTTGGACAACTTCCCTTGGCTCATGCTAATCAGGAGGATTGCAAAGGTTGTTGTAATTTCACCATATTGCTCCCAATTGCTGTCAGTTTGTTCATTAATATTTCTGAATCTATTGTGTTTAAAACTCCCAGTCCTGTCCCCAGCAATCCTGTGAGATCTCTCTCTTTTCAGTACATGTGGGGTGCATGTTTTTGCAGCCAGGTGGTCCAACCCACAAAAGAGATTTTAAGAAACAGGGAACACTCTGCTCAAAGTGGAGGTGTTTACTGGCACTGCCACCTCCACCTGCTTCAACAACCATTCTGGGTTAACTAACAGCTCTTGAATCCCTGTCTTTTTAACAGCATAAGGCCCAGTCTTGGTAAGTATGGGAACTATGGGTCCTAAACCAATTTGAACTGAGGCAGTTGTGGTTTCTCTCAATGTTGGTGGTGCTGGTGTAGTTCTTTTATCTTCAGCCCTTCGAGAAGCAGTAAAAATTTGGGTTATGTTAGAATCAAATTGAAAATCTTGGACTGCACATCACTCTATTTGAAGTCTAAACTCTGGGCAGTTAGCTAAGCATTTGTCACAGCATTTGTCACAGCATTTGTCACAGCATTCAGGGCCAACTCAGGTAAATTCTATGGGTTCTTGGTGAGCCCCATGGAATCCACCTCGAACGAATGCATATTCACATCCCCAGATGTTCCTCCCTTCCCAAACAGTTGCATTTGTAATTTTTAACATCTGACTCAGGGACTGACGAGAGTGCAAGTCCTAAGCTTTCCCCTGGCCTTTATGTACACCAGTCACCTTATATGCATGCAACGTTGCATTTCCTTCAGCAGCTGTGGCTATAACGATAATCACAAAACCTACAATTTTCCAAATTATGCTCATTTGACTATTCATTTTGAAAGGTGTTAAGCTATGCTAACATTTCACCCACACTCTGTTCACTTTCCCAAGTAAGTTTTAATTTCAGTTCGTTGTCACTCGGCGTGACTTTCCGGAATCCTTCAGGAGCCTTCTTTGCTCGGGTGTGATGAATCCAGGCAGCTTGTTCTTTGATCCTGATTGCAGGAAAGGTGGTCAGGAGCACCTGGAATGGTCCTTCCCACTGTGGTTCTGGGGTCTTTTCTGCAAAAAACATATACATAATCTCCGGGCTGTACATCATGTACTGCTCCGTCTAATTCTCGGTTTTGAGCCCCAGCCATGTTTTTCAATTTCTCTGAGCTGTTTCTTTAGGGCCATCATGTATTTGTGTAGGGTTTCCTCCCCCACTTGGGTGGGGGTTGTGCCTTCTTGGACCCTGTGTGGCCTCCTGTACAATATTTCAAAAGGACTCAATTTTTCCTTTACTCTCGGCTTGGTTCGAATTCGTAATAATGGCAATGGAAGAACCCAAGGCCAAGGTAATTTTGTCTCTTGTCTTAATCTTGTAACTTGCTGCTTAATCAAATGGTTCATTTTCTCCACTTGGCCACTCAACTGAGGATGATATGGAGTGAGAAGTTCTTAATCTATGCCTCAGTGGTGGTTAATTTGCTGTTAATTTGTGGTTAATTTTTGAGATGAAGTGTGGCCTCTATCTGAGGACATTGTGGCTGGGACTCCAAAACACGGTGTTATTTCCTGTAACAATACTTTGGTTACCTCTCGTGCTTTGGCAGTTCTGGTGGGGAAAGCTTCTGGCCATCCTGAAAAGGAATCTGTTAACACCAACAGGTACCGATCTCCCCCTTTCCTGGACAGCTCTGAAAAGTCAATTTGCCATTGCTGCCCAGGCTCATGACCTTTCCCAATTTGTCCAAGTTTTGGTTTAGGAATATTTTTGGGGGAAAAGACTACATTGATGAGTTACTTGAATTACTGTACCTTGCAAATTTCTGGCCATAATCCTGTCTTTAAGTAGTTCTACAAAGCGTTTATCCCCCAATGTGTTTTCTCATGTTCCTCTTTCACTAATGACCATAACATGTAGGAGGGAATTAAAAATCTTCCTTTTCATCTGTGACAGCCCACCCCTCCTGATTACAACTCCCATTTTCCTGTTTAATCAGTCTCCTGTCTTTTTTATTATACCCTGGCTTACCTTCGATGGAAATCTGTCCTTCTGGAACTAAGGTTACTTCTACTGTCTCTATAATTACCTCACTTTTGGGCGCTTCTTTTGCCTTTCTGTCCGCCAGCTCATTCCCTTCTTCCAATTCAGAGCTCACTTTTTGGGGTGCTTTGATGTGCATGATGGCCACTTCCTCAGGTAACTGGACCGCTTCTAACAGTTTATTATCTCTTGTGCATGTTTAATGCTCTTCCCTTGTGAGTTCAGCAGTCCTCTTTCTTTCCAGACGGCTCCGTGTGCATGAACCACCCCAAATGCGTACCTTGAGTCTGTATAAATACTGATTTTCTTTCCTTTTGCTAATTCCAAAGCTCGGGTTAAGGCAATTATTGCAGCCTTTTGTGCAGAGGTGTTGGTTGGTGATGACCCAGACTCTGTTACTTCTCTGTTTGTGGTGCCTGCATACCCAGCATGTCTTTTCCCACTGCTCCCATCCGTGAACCAGGTCTCAGTGTCCTCGAGAGGGGTGGCCTTCAGGTCCAGGCGGCTGGAGTAGGTGGCCTTGATGGTCTCCAGGCAATCACGGATCACTGGTTCTCCCAGATTCCCACTGAGGAAGGAAGCTGGGCTCACAATATTAGTTACCACCATTTCTGCATCATCTCGTTCTACCATTACAGTTTGGTACTTCAGGAATCTCCGTGGGGAAAGCCATGGTCCACCCTTTGCCCCCAGGACCGCTGACACTGTGTGGGACACCAGCACAGTCATTTTCAGGCCCAGGGTGAATTTGTGTGCGTCCTGGATGTTCACTGCCACTGCTGTGACAGCTCTGAGGCACCCTGGCCATCCCTTGGCTGCT